>NC_080730.1:2201340-2213840 GCF_019097595.1 Hemibagrus wyckioides | reverse complement strand
ATGACAGAGTGTGTTATTACTCACATACACTACCAGGCCCGGCCTCTCCGGAGCTTAACAACATCTTAACCTTTTTTCATAGCAGAAATACAACAATAATGGAGCCTAATCTCCTGGTTAATAATAGATAAAGTGCTTTTAGATAAACGTGTGCATGCGTGAGTTGATCTGTAACAGGGCATGGACGTGACAGGAAGTCGGCTCCACGCGTTTCCACCTTGCTTGACATTTCCATTATTCGCTGAAGATGATAGATCTTGTTGGTCAAGTGTGGGATTTGCTTCCTATTGTTGCTGATGTGACTCACCCCGCAGCAGGGTGGTGGGCGGCAGAGCCTTCTTTATCCTCCGTCTGACTTCTGCTAGCTCAGTAACACCCAGTGAGTCACTTTATATTCAGGAGACTCATTCAGATAATCAGGTCTGATATGTCAGATTTCTACCGGAAGCCTCCTGGGTACTTCCTGAGTATGAAGCCAGCCACAAATCCTCGAGATTTATCTCAGTGTCATTTCATAGCACTCTGTCACGCCTCAACATCTGCACACCTCTCTCAGTCCTCCACCGTTCTGCATGCTGGTGTGTTTCATGCAGGTTGGGTGATTCCTCTGTTTCAGATAACGCACTGTGGAGAGTCCCAGTCTCCCAGAGTGTCCCAGAGCGTACAGTTTGGCCAGCTGGACAAGGTGTGAAAAAGTTCTCGAGGCATTCTTCCTTTCCCACCGAGCTCCAGGGTGTGCTGTGGTGCAGAGTCTCCTGTTTTGCTCAGCTTACTTGTGTTCAAATTTATGCCTCAGATCACTCCTTACCCTCGTGTCCTTAAAGTTAAGCTATTATTTATCCCTGAAATTTATCCCTAATGAGAAGTCTGAGGTGAGGGAAATCTCCCTGAAATGACATGAGGAAGAAACCCTGAGAGGAATCAGGCTCAGAAGGGAACCTCATCCTCATTTAGGTGACACCGGACAGGAAATAATGTCAATGTAGGTAATGTAGCTAAAGAGCTCTTGAGGAACTAATAGTTCATTATGGACTTAGCACTAATTCCTTCCTGCCGAAAGTTGTCTGAGGCAACAGCAGTTCATTTTAAAGTGCACAGAAGTCCACCATGAGTCACAGACGAGGTTCGATAAAAGGAACCTTCCCTTAAGGTGAACGAAACACCTGAAATAGAACACATCAGCTTATAAAAAAAAAAAAAAAAAAAACCAAGAACCCGAGCGATGAAAATCAGAGACGCTGTAATCAGAAGGATGAAGCGAAATAAAATGTTCCACTCATAATTGTAGACCTGAGAATCAGCAGCACAAAGAAAGAAGGAAAATAATTGCGTAGGTCTCGAGACAACTTAATTACTGCTTCTGAGTCCTACTTTTAGAGCGATTTTCATACAGCAGCCGCATGATGTCTAGACACAGAGCCTGCAACCGGCCTCTTTTTACAACTCCTTTAATGTCATCCCACACATAATGCCAGCTTTGGCTCGCTTCGTCAGCTTCAGGCTAACCATTACATAAAATATCAAATAGACGGAATAAAGAGGAACACCCCGTCTCTCTCTCCCTGTCTCTCACTCTCTCTCTCCCCATCTCTCTCTCCCTGTCTCTCACTCTCTCTCTCTCTCACCGTCTCTCTCTCCCTGTCACTCACTCTCTCTCTCCCTCTCTTTCTCCCCATCTCTCTTTCCCTGTCTCTCTCTCCCTGTCTCTCTCTCCCTGTCTCTCACTCTCTCTCTCTCTCTCTCACCGTCTCTCTCTCCCTGTCTCTCTCTCTCCCTCTCTTTCTCCCCATCTCTCTTTCCCTGTCTCTCTCTCCCATCTCTCTCTCCCTGTCTCTCTCCCTTGTCTCTCTCACTCCATCTCTCTCTCCCTGTCTCTCTCCCACGCAAAACTCTATTTTGGAGATGTACTCTGTGCTCTCATTATAGAACACTAGAACATGAGGTTACAGTGCACTGAGATATAATACAATACTCTATATTTCCACTTTATGTTGGTCTCAGGAGCAGTGGAGCTCCTGTTCTCATCTCTCTCCATGGGAAACCTTCAGCCCTATCTGAATAGCTGAGTAAATATAAACATTTACTTCTACTTCCTCTGTCTGTCCAGGCTTCCTGCTCGGCTGATAAGTGTGATTGTCCTTGCTAAGTGAAGTATGACTGTTGGTTTTATCGACTTGTTTTGTGTGTGTGTGTGTGTGTGTGTGCACCTGGAAAAGATAGTAGTTAATGTGTTATTTATCTCACAACCTTCCTCAGGAGGATCTTTAAGTGGCCTTCACGATTTAAAAAAAACACAAGATTTTCCATTTTTCCATGCATATGTTTTGAAGAAACAAGTAAAGAAAAGTTACTTTACACAACTTTTACACTTTTCACACTGTTTTTCTACAGTATAACAACTCATTCACAGGCACTTTTGAGACACTGATGGAAGGAGTCTCCAATGTCAGTGGATGTTTAAAATATCTGGCATCTTCGTAACATGACAGGCAAAAAAGGAACGATTGTTTACAGCTGCTATACCCTGAGCGAAAAATATTAAAATGAGCCAGTGTTTAGTTATTGCTAGCAACAAGGAATAAAACACATCACTCCATGGTTGATTATATTCCCGTAGCATCGTGTTTTATTCAATTCAATTCCATTTATTTGTATAGTGCTTTTAACAATGGACATTGTCTCAAAGCTGCTTTACAGAAGTATAGAAACATAGAGAGAACATTTATCGCTAATGAGGAAGCCTGAGGTGATGGTAGCAAGGAAAAACTCCTTGAGATGATATGAGGAAGAAACCTTGAGAGGAACCAGGCTCAGAAGGGAAGCTCATCCTCATTTAGGTGACACTGGACAGTAAACAACAGCAACCAAGAGCTTTTAAGGAACTAATAGGTCAGTGTAGTTTCTGCACAAATTCCACTAATGGACAAGCGTAAGGGTTTGAGCGAGTTTGACCAAAAGGGCCAAATTGTGATGGCTAGACCACTGGATCAGAGCATCTCCTAAACTGCAGCTCTTGTGGGGTGTTCCCGGTCTGCAGTGGTCACTATCTTGCAAAAGTGGTCCAAGGAAGGAACAGTGGTGAACAGGGTCATAGGTGGTCAAGGCTCATTGATGCACGTGGGGAGAGAAGGCTGGCCCGTGTGATCTGATCCAACAGATGAGCTACTGTTGCTCAAATTGCTGAAGAAGTTAATGCTGGTTCTGATAGAAAGGTGTCAGAATACACAGTGCAGGACGGGTCAGGGCTGTTTTGGCAGCAAAAGGGGGACCAACACAATATTAGGCAGGTGGTCATAATATTATGCCTGGTCAGTGTAAGTTAAGATAAAATCTTATTATTGTTATCAGTGGAAAAATTCAACAAATCTTGCTGAGCTTCAGTGATAAAACTGAGATGTTATCTTCAGCGTTACGTTCTCCTCTTCCTCAGTTCTGTGTGTCTCTAGAAACATGTACAGAATACACAGACAGACTCGTGTTCATTTCTTGCGTGCTTTTCGAACCCTAAACCTGTCCACAATTTGTTTTCACTGTTGCCAGGGAAACGCAGCTGTCAATCACTCAATGCCAACGACTTCTTGTAGCGTTTGGATTCTAAATTCGACTTAATTATTTATGTATTTCATCAGGGTGAATATTTTAACAATTACC
This sequence comes from Hemibagrus wyckioides, assembly GCF_019097595.1. Lineage (NCBI taxonomy): Eukaryota > Metazoa > Chordata > Actinopteri > Siluriformes > Bagridae > Hemibagrus > Hemibagrus wyckioides. Next base: position 2,210,189 of record NC_080730.1, on the reverse strand, counting down.
CATGTTGCCAGGGGCATTAAAAAGCTAAACAAACACACACTCATGTTGACATTTGTGGGAACTTCCCACACCTTACATTACTTATTAATAAAGCAGCACTACGCTTTGGCACGATCTCCCCATCCGTATTCAGGAGGAAACGCACTTCCAGAATGACATCTAAACAAACTTGTCTTTATTGTATGTGTTAGTTGTTTTATGTGTTTTATGTTTTATCTTTTCTCACATCTCTTGCTAGTCTAGGAAATACAGGTTGATTGATGGAGGAAACCATTTTATTATTCGTAGCAGGAAATTACCAGTATGCTGTATCTAAAGAAGGAAAGAAAGGAAATTCCTCAACCGCACGTTCTTTCACAGTTATCAGTCAAACTGTTCTGTGTGTTTCCTCACCAAATGGGCAATGATTGTGTAATCACCATCTAAAGTCTTTCCTCATTTTTTTGGCTAATTAGCATGCGATCTGCAATTACACCAAACCCTGCGCTAAACTTGTTTCACCGACGTCTCGCTCTGTTTCACTTCGGATAAAAGTTTCCTGAATTAACTGCAATGAGAACGTTGGACATTCCCACCAGGATTCCGTGATTTCACAGTCGCAGAAACGAACACATGATATTCTCATTTTTAAAATCAGCACAGATTTTCGGCAGATTTGGTCATGTGACATCATTGCAACACACAGTCAGCCAAATCTTTCCTCCAGTCACGTGTGTGAACATGTGTACAGCTCTCATAGAGAGTCAGTACAGATGTGTCTTCACTGGGAGGAGTTTAAACGAAGAATTCTGTGCTTGTGATTTCAAGCTGCATCACAAAGCTGCTTCCAAGCTAAAGACAATGATGCAGCAGAGCTTTAGTCCTGTAGTCTGTCCAACTCTGAGAGTATTTCCTCGTTATGTGGACTGATGAAGTGTCAGTCAGATAAGTTGCTGTGCAGCTTGTATACGTCCAGCTCTAGGAACTTCCTGTGGCTCCTCATCCATTTTTCCATTCTCTCACTGTGTGAGAAACCATACGTCTGGTGTCACGCAGATGTAGATGAGGTTCTTTAGAGTCTGGTTCCACTTAAGGTTTCTTCCTCATATCACCTCATGGGTTTTTTCCCCTGCAACATTGCCTCTAGGAGTCCTGCTGGACACTGCCTCTCTGTCCTTCAAGGCAAGATCTTCTGGTCTTAAAGTCGTGCCATCTATTGCAGTTACGGTGCGAGTAGAATTAATTAGCATTCTGTGTCAGGAAGAAGAAGGATTGAAACAAATTGAGGCTTTCAGGACCCCCTGATGTGGGGTGTGTTTGATCTCCTGAAGAAAATTAGAACCCACAGTAGCTGAAATAAAAATCTAACACAAGAAGAGAGCCATTAAAACCATTACACATCCTATATTCTACTGGGAATTTAATGAGAATTTCACCTACAGTTTGTGTGCTGGCTTTAAGACACCCAGGAGAATGCCGTGTGTGTGTGTGTGTTGAGTTGGATGGAGCAAAGTCATGCATGTTTGGTCTCATCTTATTAAATCACTGTGTCATGCTCGAAAATGGAAGAATCTGGCAGAAAAAAAGGAGTGTTTGAGCTCAGCGGTCGTCTCCACCTCCTGTTTCCGTGCTGAGAGCTCGTCCTCACGCTGCCAGTCCTCCCTGAGCGTCACACTCGGCTGTGGGTACAGCGAGGGCGGTACACATGTGTCTGAGAACATGATGTCATCGTTGCAGAGTCGTGAAAATAATCACAACGGGCGACTCATCACGGAAAAGAACGTCATCAAACCGTCTGGAACAGAACCTCTGGTTCCTGTCGACTTTGCGTTTAATCTTATTTGTATGAATGATGGAAATGATGATGTTGGAACTGGGACTGTTCCTGCTGGACCCAAAGGACACGTGATGTAAGACACATACGAAGCTCACGGGATGAGGACAGAAGAAGGATCACGTGTCATGTTGATTAATTCATCTTCAGTGAGTGCGGTAACCTGGTCAGAGTCACTGGGGTTTAAAGGTCTAACTTCAAAGAATTAAAGTTACAGAGAAACTGCAGAAAGCGCAAACTCCCCTGTCCTGAAGATTTCTGAAAAATGAACCTTTGACTGATCCAAAGTTCTGGCAATGGAGACTCCTTCCATCAGTAAACATTACAGAAACATTTCCCCACAGAATACACACATCCTTCTCATGCGGAACTTCTGGCATACCAGTGAAGGAGCTATAGAAACAATAATATATTAAACATTGATTTGTAATGTATTTTTAATAATATGCATTAATATGTAATGTGTAGGGTCAATAATGGCTCAAGTGGTTAAGGGTCTGTGGTGTTGACCGGAGGATCAGGGTTCAAGCCCCAATGTTGGGCAATTGAGCAAGGCCCTTAAATGTCCCTGCTTCAGGGGTGCTGTATGTGCTCTGACCATAGCTTCCTCAGCTGGTATATGTGAAGAAAAGAATCCTGCTGTCATGTACATGTGGTGATTATAAAGGCTTCATATCCTCAGTTCTTCCAAACCTTAGAATGAACACTTTCTGACCAATCAGAAACAACCGTGTCTGTTGAGCTCTGATACGGATATATAAAATAATCAAATCTGTATAAAATCACAGCTTCTGTATAATGCTTTTTTTTTTACCTTTTTAATTTCATGTCTCAGTGTGTATTTTAGTGTCAACTTCAGGGTTTAGTGATGCACTTTAAACCTCCCACTCAGGATCACTCAGCTCTGCATCTGCGTTTACACCGAACACGCTACAGACTTTACATCCTGCAGAAGCAGCAGTCTACTGTTTAATCCATCGCCAGCGTGCAGGACGCCGTAAAGCTAGTTTAAATAAACTTTGGGTTGGTGTAATTTATGGGTCTCTTACCCCCACACCATCTTTTATTTTTTTCCAAAACCTGTTGAGAATCCAAGCAGCTACCGTCTCTGAAAAAAACCAGATGTCTTTAGTTGACACCTACTTCAAAACAAACGTCTGCCGGAGTTGTTTCTGTGCGTTATGATAAAACCAGCTTCCAGCTCTGGGTAGAAACCAAACTGCAGGTTTTGCTTAGGAACATCGTTTCAGTTCAGCTGTATATTATGAATATATATGAAGATTCGTGAGATTTTTCAGGCGTGTGTGTAATGTCAGGTTTTTATTCACAAAGCCATCGTGTCGAAGAGCAGGTTTTAGAGTGAATGCAAATGGATTTTACCGAGAACAGAGAACTGGGTCTGTATTACATTCACACTCACTTCAGATCTTTCCTGAATGATGTGAAACATTTACATTTATATTTCTGACATTTCTGGCAGACGATCTTATCCAGAGCGATGTACAAAAGTGCTGTGAAGTCTCTGTCAGTGAATACATCAACACTGCTCCAATAGGTCACAGACTTAGGATACCATCAGCCCCAAAAACTACATAAAAAATACATACAACAGTGCATAAAACAAACAGAGAAAATAAGAGCTAGTTTACATGTTTCAGAAGATGTAGGTCTTCATCCGTCGTTTGAAGATGTTCAGTGATTCAGCTGTTCTAGGGAAACTTCATTCCACCACCTCGGGACCAGAACAGAAAAGAGTCTAGACGTATATCTACCTCTTACCCTGTGAGATGGTGGGACCAGTCGAGCACTGCTATTCTTTCAAATGAAAGAATAGAATAATGATGCTAAAGGAAAGTCGGGATTCAATCCCCAACACCTCAAAGCTTCAGTGTTGGGCAGTTGAACAAGGCCCTTAACCCTCACTGCTCCAGGGGCTCTGTATCACACCTGCCCACTGACCCCAACTTCTTCAGCTGGGATATGCGAAGTAAAGTATTCCTCTGTGCTGTAATGTATGTGTGGCGATAATATCAGTTCTTCTTCTTCTAAAGCATGTGTCTGTTCATATTAACTCAAACCTACAACGTATGCTAGCATGATGGATATTTAAGTGAACAATTTAAAGCTCTTAGCTTTACAGGAACACTAAACACACTGAACGTTCAGTAACACACTCAACCCCACTCAGTGTTTCCTCTCATTCTGCCCTGGGGATAAGTTTCAGATCAGGACCGTGCGTTCACAGCCACCGAGCGGCGCGGTGTTTAATGCAGGACGAATGCGTCCGCATGGCTCCTGCACAGTTAAAGGACGGAAAAAACAACTTGGCCGTGCCTATAGCAGGGGAGCGTTAAGTGAGGCGAGCGATGTCCAGAATTAATGGAGCTGTCTGGATGTGGTCTGACCCTCGAGGTCATGACCTCTGTGGTTAATACACGGACCATTAAATGGGAGTCCAGTAAAAGATCAGCAGCTCGTTAACATAATGAAAAGCTGAAAGGAAGGAAACATTAAAAAACAAAACTGTTATTCTTTAAGAAACCTTGAACCTGAGCGTTTGGGTGCTTTAAGTTTAAAGTAATACCTCAAAAAAAATGGAACGATATAAAAACTGAAAAATGCTTAATTTCAATTTAAAATAAATTTTTTTAAATCCTGGTAGAATTTTCTTCTTCTTTTCAGGGTTTGCGATCTACAACTACATTGATCACATTATTATGAGCGTCCTGTAAAAAGGAAGAGAGATTGGCGCTGTTGAATTCTGGATTCTGATTGGTCAGAAGTTATTATCGTTGTTATCGTTTCTATAGTAACAGCTCATTCCTGGGGATGGCACTGGAGATAAAAAAAAGTCATCACTTCTTCTTTTTTTTCACCTTCTGGTCAGTCTGCCAGATGTACCTTCTGTGTCAGAAGTATCCTGATTATGGTTTCTATGGTAACAGTGACATTGTGGTCATTTTATCTCTTGAATTTATTTTGGATTTTTCTTTTGCTGGAGTTATTGAGACTCTTCAACACCAGCTTAAACCCGGCTGTGAGTCGAGAGGATCTGAAATGATTATCAGCAGCAGGTTTGAGGAGTTCGTCTCTAGTCTGTGTGTCTGGGGTCAGTCAGTCCCTGAGGAAGTGCTGGAACAGGAAACCAGGAGAGCGGCGAGTCCCGCAGCTATCAGCTCATGCTTGAAGACAAATCGATCGCTTGCAACGAGAAGGCCTTGACCTTGCAACTGCTGCACGGAAACACAGCACAAACCTGGAATACTCATCGGAGGCATGCCAGGATCCCGGATATTAACCGCTTCAGCGCCGAGCAACAACCGGCTAGTAAAACTCACGGCTATAAACTCTTTCATGATCACACCTTCATTTCAAACAGAGACATTTTTATTCTTTATGCTCAGCCCGGAAACAAGTCCAGATAAGGATTTCCTTCCATCTTTAGATATTTCAGCATCCCCCCCCCTTATCCTGCGCTTGGCTTTGAACCATGAAAATAAGAGGCTTAATTGTGTGAGGACATTCCTGATTAGCCCACAGCGCTCGGGTTTTACAGCTCCGTGCAGCTCTGTCTGGAAAGCTGACATGGCAGATGCACATGTGTTTACATCTGGCAGACTGACCTCACACACACACACACACACACACACTCACACACACACACACAGATAAGCAGGACCAGTTGAAATGGGGCGAGTGAATTATTTTATTTGCAGATTTGAAGCCTCAACAGAAATAATAAAGAAAAAGAGATGACATTTCTGTGTGTAAGGTTATATGAAAATAATTGGCGCCGCAGTGGCAGTATGTTCTGTTCGTCAGGTGGTTTATCCCTCATATACTACAGCAATTTGTACTTATTACTGAACGACATGGAGGATTTTTATCTGTTTATAGTTACATTTATTGTTGCGTAAAAGAATTAGTTACTGTTCAGACCGTATTTTGAATGTTTCATGACGAAATAGGTGACAAAGCGTAAACTTCTCAATCCTGAAAGTCTGCAGCTTCACCTCTGACTGTTCCAAAGCGCTGACACTGGAGACTCCTTCCCTTTGCAAGCTGCTCATTATCAGCTTCTACTTATAAATTCTATTCATCTTTATCTTTAACTTTTCTTAAATGGTGTTTATTTATACGCACAGAGTAAGGAGAAGAGTCCGGCTTTTCTAGGTGAAGCAAATCAAATCTTGGATTGTAACAGGATCGATTAAACGAGCTGTTTTCTATAGAAACGATAACGAGATTCCTTACTGATCAATCCAGAATTGTGTATTTCAGGTGTATTCCTGTTCTGTAGTGTGAGCATTCACGCCTGAGACGCTCGTCCACGATGACCCTCAGACTCACGCCGCCCCCGGGCTCTGTCTCGTCCCGCTCCAGTCGGCATGCAGGTATCCGTGCAATTCCTAACGAATTTCCAGGAAAACGCGACTATTAAAGTAACTGAGGAAATGATTAATAACGAAGGTGGGCGGAAGAAGAGGCTGAGTAAACGTGGTGTAATCATTCCCAGTGTTGTAATATGGTAATATTTACATTTTCATGCGAGATGACAGCCTGTGGGTGCTTGGATCTGTGTCACGTCTCCACTGCTGAGAGAGACAGACAGAATGTGTGCGGACATGTCGGCGTGTGTGTGTGTGTGTGTGTGTTGCCTCAAACCAAACCATATGGCTGACTCGGAGTCATTCTCAGTTCCCCACAGCATTGACTAAATGCTAGAATATGAGCTGAGCTGGCGCAGTGACCTGATTTGTCACCATTCTTTCGACAGCTGTTAGTTCTGGACGCTTAGCGCTCTGGCCAGATGTTGTAGAGCAGACTAAATCCGCGCTAACATGCAGTTTGGCTCCGTTTATTCCTTACAGCTATTAGGAACTGCACTGATCATTATTATATTATAGTATCAAGTCTGTGCTATTTTTCGAACCTTCCCACTAAAATGTCGGAATTCTTCAACTTTACGCACTCAGGAAATGAATCAGTGATGAAACCTCTGAGTTACTGACTTCCTGTTACCACCTGGGAGTGGATTACTACACATATTTCTATATTCCTCTCCTACCACAGTGATGTATCAATGATTACAGCTTTTCTATATAAATTAATAAAAGTGTAATGAATATTTTTTGTCTGTTTATAGTTACATGTAGATGCCGTGGAAATAAAGTTAGTTCCTTTTCCCGCTTACGCTACAGCAGCCGTAAACCTGCCGCTGTTTAAACCCTCATCAGCCTGACTGTGTTTGAAAAAAAATATGACTCCTGACACTGGAGACTCCTTCCATCAACGTTAACTAACGCAGACATTGCTTTTTTAAAAGCTGTTTATGTTCGTGAATGAGCTGTTGCTATAGAAACAGTCCTAACCATCTTAATAAGCCATTATGAAACTTCCTCTTCCGCCAGCTTGACCACGTGGCGTGACGTAGCAGGCTGGCGTTATCTCGCGGCTTGAACTTTTATACTTTGCGATAGTGAGATTACATCAGCAGGTGGAGGTTTTGCAGCCTGCTAACCTCCATGCGGTGATTCAAGTCCTTCCCTCAGCGTGGACACACCCTTCCTGTTGTAATCTTCGTGTCGTGGCGTCACACGTGTGTCTTTTGGGAAATGTGCCACCCGTGGATAGGAAAGTCCCTCTTGTGGGGGGGGGGGTCAGGGAGGCTCACGGTTTTGGTTTTGGAGATAAAACATGGAGGAAGAGCAGAAACACTGGAACTGGAGAGCATTTTGAAATTTTTTTTAGTTATGTAAATACAAAAAAAGTCATGAATAGCAAGCAACGCGGTTGAAAGGATCCAAAAGAAGGCAGTGTGAGTGTGTGATTCATGTGCTGGTTAGATGCTGAAAGGCAGGTTTTACTCCAGTGTCCTGCTTTCACTCTTTCTTCTTCTGTCCTGGTGCTCTGTGAGCTGCTGCTGCTGCTGCCTGCCTTTATAAGGCACTTCCTTCTCAATCTGTGAGTGTGTGTGTGAGTGTGTGTGTGTGTGTGTGTGTGTGTGAGGCAGGAGCTTGGCGAGAAACAGCGAGGGAGGGTTCTAGCAAGAGAGGAAAGTTCACGGCTGGGTTTCTTTCAACACGAGGCAATCTGTGCTCTCACCAGGCTTCTCTTTTTTCTTTTTCTTCTTTTCTGTTTCTTTCTTCTTCTTTTTTTTGTTTAATTTCATGCCCTGTTTCTAAAGTAATGCACAGAGAAAAGATATAGATAAAAATTTGTAAAAATCTCGTCTGATGTCCATGGTTTGAAAATAGCTGAAGGAGTGATTGCAAGGCAGAAAGCAAAGTAAACAGAAGAGCAGTCGGGTGCGTGCTCAGAGAAACGCATGCACGCATGCCTGCAAAAAGAGAGAGAGAGAAACAACAAAAAGCACAATGACTAGATTTTTATACGTGAGGAAGTGAACACACTGAACTCTCCTGCTCTGCAAACACACAGCCAGAGAGCGACAGGTTCTCCATCAAGGGAATGTGAAAAATCCCCCCCGAAATTATAAAAGGGGATTAGCAGAAAAGCCTTCCTCGTCCCCGGCCAAATATCTCACCATAAGCCTGTACGGGTTTTAGGGGCCAAGGCCAGGCTTGGGGATTTGTAACTGTGTAGTACAAGTACATTTTGTTCCTGCTGTCTTTCCTTTTCATGGGCCTTGTTTGCTTAAGCCCTTACGCTGTGTTTTATGTGGGACGTTATGGCGGTGTGCTTCACTCCCATCATGTCGCCGCTTTATTCGGTCTTGGCGACTCGCCGTCTCTCGTGCAACCTTTTTCCAAGAAGCTATTTAAAGCTAAACCTCTGATAAACTTCATTTCATCGGCTTTTGTCACAGCATGGAGTAAACACCATTTCATAAAAAAATCAGGATGTTTGGAAACAAGCTGTCTGGTTATCTTCTTTCTGATCCACACTGTGATTGGATCCCACACTGCAGAGACATATTACGTTTAATATCTGAACCTGTCTTACCAACCAACAGCCCTGCTCAGGTTACACCACCTACGTGCATCTGACGAAAAAGCTGCCCAGATGATATGGG
>NC_080730.1:2086340-2196340 GCF_019097595.1 Hemibagrus wyckioides | reverse complement strand
AGACAAAGCTGGTGTTTTAAATAAATACTCTCAAGTTGTAACCTGCTGCGCTTAATGGAAAGTTTTCAATCTAAACAGTTATCACGAGCAGCCCTCAGACTCAGGGATCATGCAGCACAGGCTTCAAGAAAAATATTAGCATTAGATTTTTATTCAGCGCCGTGTAGTGTAAACACTGTCGATAATGAAGCAGTGCTGAAATTCCCAGAAAGAATAACAGTGACTCTTAGAAACTCCTAAATGTGACAGCTTTGAGAGCCATCGTTCAGACAATTTTTTTTGTCTGCACAAGCCCTGTAAAAGTGAGCGTTTGTCATACCACAGCTGGTGGAACCGGGGGAACGTTGCTCAATCGTTCTTTTCTGAAAGACCTCGAGCAGGTCTGAAGCACAAGGCAACAGCAGAGCTTCAATTACAGTCAGGGAAGGCTGGCTCGGTTAGCAAAGCAAACGACAGAAAGAACAGAGGAAATAAACTGGGAGTCCTCCGTGACGGCCCTGGGTGGACCGGTCATAAATCAAACAGAGAGAGATCAAGCTACACTTCTAGACGTATTTGATAGAATCCACTACAATCCACAAAAGATCTCAAATAACAGGAAATGAAAAGGATCCATCACCTGGTCCATTCAAACAGTACTGTTTTGTCAGAGTAAATGTTAAAAAAAAGTCACATGACATTCTTCCCTCCATGGCTCTGTTTTCAGGTACCGTGCAGCAGCTTGGTGGCTCACCGCTTTAGTGAATGTTTCCTGGCTTGAATGCGACTCGATTGCTGCTGGAGCATGTCCATTGCAGGCTTGACTGCCCAGGAGATTTGTTTACCCCCGCAAAGCCTCTTCCTGCATAGCAGTCAATGCCATAGCATGTCCAGAGCCAAGCCCTCCTGGAAATACGACCATGATCTCGACAAGTGAGTGTTACAGTGAGCCATCGACATGTTATTGTAAGGTGAACCCTGAAGATGGATTAGTTTTGTTTGGCTCTGTGTGTTCTCTGATGACCTCACACAAACAGCATTGGTTTGTTTGACATGACACTTTAGCTTTCTGTGCAGAAAAGTGAAACGTTCTTTGATGTTTTTTTCTTTTTTTCACCTTTCAGCTTCTACTTCAGTGTTGATGCCTCTGTAAATTGCAATGTCCAGTCCAGGCAGCAGGTGCCTTCGTTCTTAGCAGGAGACAGTAAGCCAAACCTTTTCTACCTGTGCAATAAAGACAGATAGTTTAATGCTTTGTATGTCGTTACTGACTGTGTCCTTTCTTCTTCCTACAGAACACAGAGTCCCTTCCTGTTCCCTGCACAGTCCGGCAGCTCAACCATTGCCTCCCAAAAAGTCCAGACCCACGCAGATCTGCATCTCCTCCACATTTGTCCCACACACCCCCAGTCCCGTCGAAGATGACCAGGTGGTCCCTGGATTGCAACGCCTCACCGTATCTGACCGCATCTCCCCTCCTCAGACGCCTAGCCGGGCAGCGAAGCCTCTTCCCCCGATCCCTTCCTCTGTGGACTTATCTCCTGACCAGACCGTGGACAGTGAGGTTGAGTTCTTTAACGGAGACGACAGTCGTTGTTTGGTGTCCGAGTCTTGTCCAAAACCTTCCCATTTCCGCTATGGCGTGCCCAGTCGACGGAGTTTTAGGGACTGCGGACAGATCAATTATGCCTATTTTGAAGGGCCAGTCCCCCCTCAAAGGAAGCAGCATCAGCAGTCAAAGAAAAAGCACGAACATGAGTCCCAGGAAAGTCTTCTTCCGCAGCAAAGGGAACCGGAACAACAACACGAACACCATCAGCATCAGCACAAATCGACGTGTCTGCGACAGCAGGAGCGCGCCCAACGCAAGCTCCGACGCTCCCATTCAGGCCCCGCCGGCTCCTACAACAAACCCTCTGTCCTTCGCCTGTCCTGTCATCATCGGAACACGCAAGACCTGGACAAACCTGAAGTTCCTCCTCGGGTCCCCATTCCTCCACGGCCTATCAAGACCGGCGACTACCGCCGCTGGTCAGCAGAGGTCACCGCTGGGACTTGTAGCGATGATGACCGACCTCCTAAAATACCCCCTAGAGAACCTCTGTCCAGCAGCATGCCCCGTGCACCGAGCCCCAAAAGCCTTCCCACTTACATCAATGGCATCATGCCTCCCACCCAGAGCTTTGCCCCAGACCCCAAATATGTGAGTCGGGGTCTGCAGAGACAGAACAGTGAGGGTTCCCCGTGCATTTTACCTATAATGGAAAATGGCAGGAAGGCCAGCACGACGCACTACTTCCTGCTCCCGCATCGGCCCACATATCTAGACAAGCACGAGAAGTACTTTGTGGACAGTGCTGTGAGTCGAAGGACCGAGGCCTCGGGCACCAGTCTGGACTGGTCATGTGACAGCAAGAAGAAATCGCACTCAGATCTTGTATAAGGCGAAAGTTTATAGGACATGGACAATACTTCATTGTGTGAGGACCAAGCGGACTCATCTGCTGTTTCTAAGCAGTCGTTATAGTTGTTAAAGATTTACTCTAGTTTTTGAGAATTAGGGTAAGTTCCATACAACATGCAGTTACTGATGTGTTTGTTGTTGTTGTTGTTGTTCACAAAATGGAGGCAGAACGCTGGTAAACAGTGAGAAAGTGCCGCTGCGAAGGCACTGGTCACACAATAACATCCCGGAATGATTATCTTTTATACATTTTCTTAGCTCATTGTTCATTATGTGAAACCCAAGTGTTTAAAATGCAGATTATGCTGCAGTAGATGGGTATGAGCTGGTCTGGTACCTCAGTTTATTCAGTGTTTTTCTTTTTTTTTTTTCATTTTTATTTTACAGACTATGTTGCTAATAGTCAGGTATTGCTTCGAAGGTTGCTGCTTCTGTGGCCGGCGGCGAGCCGCGGAGCGTCGCAGGTGAAACTGTGGAGGGACGCTGAGTCAGTAGAGCATCTGTTCAGTTTGTGTTGAAGACTAAATATGAAGTACGCCAAGGCCCGAGTTATTTTGTGGCCGGGTTGAAGGATATTGACGCCTGACGGTCTCTTTGTGAATAAATAGGCATGAAGTTGGAAATGTATGCTGTTTAGCCTCCTGGATCACTAGTGCTCTTATCTGTTGTATGGAAACTGTGTGTGTGTGTGTATGAGAGAGAGAGAATGCATACAGATGACCCATTTTTTATTGTAAATACTGCAGTGTGTGTGTGTGTGTTACATAGGAAAGGCTTAAATGTAGCATTTGTGTTCATCTTCGTGCACAAGACTTGCAATTTTGCAATGCTTCACATTCAGGAAATGCACCCACAATAGTTTTTTTGTTTGAAAACACATAACACAAGCATAAAGTTGCTGATTAAGCGCAGTTGCTGCAGGTTTAAGTTGACAGAATATGCAAACAATATTAGATCTGATGGTTCCTTATAAAACCCAGGTTGCCAGTGATAACAAAACACACCTGGCTTGTATAAACCCTCCTTCAGTTCCTGTTTTTTTTTTTTTTAAATCACAAAACTACCTCTTAATGTGACTTTTAAAATTTTGAGGGAGCAAAATTTTTGATCTGTTGCTCAGTACAAAGTGAATCAAAAAGAAAGAAAGAAATCAAGCAAATCTTCACTTAATTTAATATAAAAATATAACCCCAGGTATCAGATTGGTATCAGATTGAATCGAGTTTCTTTCTAAAACTTCTAAAAGCCCTTATTTGTTTGCGGAAAAAATAAAACACTATCCTGCTGTTTTTGAAACCAGGTCTTTGCTCTTTAGCCGTCGTCTTTGTATAAGCTGTGAGTCAGAGTTGTGAATAGGCCTGTCCTACCTCCCATACTGGGAATGAAAAATCATTCTCTTTATTAATATCCCATTATCTCAGAGCGATAACCAACTGTTCATGAACTCGGTAGAAAAAGTGTTTATGATCTGAACCCTCTGCCACACGCTTCCAGGAACACCATTAGCTCTCCATTTTTGATCACGGCCGAGCTCAAACCTTCTCTCTGATTAGGAACCGTTCCAAAAGGCGTATTTAAACCCGTATGAACGTGGCTCCGTCCACGTCTTGGCCGACTCGACAAAACAAAAACCGACTTTCCTGTTCCGTGTACAAGCATACCTATCAGACATGATTGCTGTGGGTGTGGGCCTCAGAGACTTTGGCTGCTGGCAGCGGGTAAATGAGATGTTTTATTGTTATATATTGTTATATAATGGTTATACACCATTGTGATTACTCAGTAAATGTAGCAGGTGCATCATAGTTACCTTGAGAATAATGATTTAAAGAAAGAAAAAAACAGAAAACAAGCTCAGAGGTCAATCATCTACATACATAGATCAGGAACGTGCGTAACTGATGCCACTTTCTTTTCATTTTTGTATCGTCCCTTGGTTTTTTGTGTGTGTTTTATTTTTTGTTTTTTTTGTTTTTTTACCAAAATCCATTTATCAGAAAATGTTTACATTGTACTATTTAATCTTTGACCTGTTTCCTGTGTCTTATCTAAAAAGAAATGAAGGCAAATTCAAGAAGAAATGATTGATGTGTTCTCTGCTGTTGTATGGAACCAAGCGAAAAAAAATGCACTGAGAGAGAGAGGGAGAGAGGGAGAGAGGGAGAGAGCAGTATATTGTGATGTGTAAAAGTATTTAACACAGTCCTCTTAGCTACACTGAATAAGTGCTGTGTGTAGTATAGCTCCTAAAGGAAAAAAAGGAAAATAAAAACACTTATTTATGAACTGTGTTTGGGCTCGAATCTTGGTGTCCTGTTCTGTCTCAGTCTGTGAAAGATGGCCGGAGCACAAAGATATTGCTGTTATGCCTGTTTTTATCGCCCACGCCCTCGTGCGCTGCCTCATTACTATTGGCCCTGTTCCAGGCAGGAGGAAGGTGAATTACAGTGTCGCCCAACTACTGATCTCAAATCAGCACTCTGATTATTTATTTATTTATTTATTTATTTATTTATTTATTTATTTATTTATTTATTTATTAATTAATTATTAACATACTGATTTCACACAGGGATGTTAAGGAGACATGGGGATTACAGAACAACTTGTACCAATAATATCACACACACACACACACATATTACATTAGCTTCATTCCCTTCATTACTTCCTGCTTGTCATTGTAAATCTTTTTCAGGTGAACAGGAACAGTCTGATCTGGTTCATGACCCTCCCATTCAAGGATTATATTTTTATTTTATTTTTTTGTGAATGAGCTGATTAATTAAAGTTTTGAGGATGTTAATGGCTTTATACGTCCTGAGATAAGAACATTTACTATTATTGTACGTAATGACTTTATCATTTCTTGCCATTGTCGGTCGGTGGAAATAAACAGCTGGTTGTTCATTTTCCAAAACATTATCTCATAACGGGGAAAACAGCTGATAGGGACTGTTACCATGGCGACCTCATCATTATTAATGGTCATATTCATGAATAATACAGTAATTTGTTTCTGCTGCTAATGCTAAAACTGTGACAGGTTTTATTACCATACACCAAGCCAAAAACTTTAGAATTAATACACAATATTTATTCATTGTAATGTAAACCTTCATTAGCCTTCATACTGTGTAATAATGCTTTAATTGGTGTGTTTGGAGGAGAATTTCCTTCAGGAAGGATATGCAGGGTGCCAATAATTTTACACCTGACTTCAACACCAGTGTAATTTATGTTAATTTCCTGTAGAATGTAATGCATATGCAGTTAACATTTAAAGAAATATCAATAAGTACACCTTAGCTGTGTAAAGATTAAAAGCATTACAGGTGATTAAGGTGGAACTTTGGCTTGTTAATGTTCCCTGATGCAGTAAATAAGTAATGAATAATACACAACAGCCCGGGTGCGATGAAGCAGACTTCCTGTCCTGTTTAAAACCCCCGAAGATGATTGTTTTTCCTAAAACCGCGTGTGCCGAAGTTTATTTTCTCAGTTTTAAAAAACACTTAATGTTGTGGAACATCCATGTAACACGTTTATTCCAGGAGCTCATAGATTTTAGCAGCTATAAAGCTTTTTTCCTGCAATTTCTAAGTAAATAAGATGAATAATAAAACACAGGTTGTCATGTAATAGACCTTTAATGCTGAAACTCAAAGCACTGACACTGGAGAATCCTTCCAAAGATGTTAGATTTGCATACATTATGTGAATGTGTGACTGAATATGTTATATATTGAGCATATTTATCACTTTAAATACAACCTATATTTTAATCTTAACCTCAGATTATGTCTAGCAGTGTTCTTGGAAGTCCTGAGACTTGGTACCAGGAGCACACAACCTTCTGTAAGCTTTGGTAGACCAAAGCTTGAACTGTTGAGTCGTCATTGATACCAAATACTCGGAAAAGTTTCGAAATCTTATTTGTCACATGATGAAGTGTCATGATGAACGTCAGGTAATCTGACCCTCTTACTGACACGCTGACGTCCCTCCTGTACGGGTGTCAGTGGATCCGTGTGCTCGAAGCCACACACCCTGCTGCAGCTCTTTCCTCTTTCTACAGCCCATTAACCGCACCACAGGCACAGTGACCCAAATTCATCTCTGGTCTGGCTTTAGGCGTTAGTTAGTGAGCGCTCTGCTGGTGGTACACCACAATTTATTACCGTTTAATAATTGAACCAATTATTCAACCATGAATCCAGTCTTCCCTCTGAGACTTACTGAACGAAGCCCCAAGGCGAGAGCATTAATATTGTAATGTTTGGCTGTAATGTAACTTACTATGATGGATTAGAAATGCATAAAGGCTATTTCTACAAAGTTCACTGCACAATAGGTGAACGTTTTGGGGCATCTACATCTACAGACAGGCAACTAATTAAAAGGAAGAGGCATCAGTATCAATCCATCCATTTGTCCAAGTTCTCCTTACTGATCATCTTTAGACCGTGATGACGGGTGTGGTTCCTTCCAGGATGACTCCTCCCCTTCCCACAAGGCACAAGGGCTCACAGTATGGTTTTGATGAGAATAAAAATGGCCTTCAAAATCACCACTACAACCTCATCCCAAGTGACACACAGTTAGATCTCAGAGCAGAGGGTTTACACAGCCCTGCCATTTGCATTTAAGGCATTTGGTGACTTAGATTTTATCTCATTTTTATACAAGTGAGCAGTTGAGGGTTAAGGGCCTTGCTTAAGGCCTGGGATTTGAGCTTGAGGTGAGATGGACTTCACTTGTTCACCTATCTCCTCCAAACAACAGCTGAGGGAAAATCTTTTTGGTGTTTCACCTTTTTTTTTTTCATCACTTTCATCAGTTCAGATCCACAGTGGTGTAGAACCTACGCCAGTGACGATTTTCAGTTGTCACATGTCGATAGGTGACTCCCCAGTGAGGCGTAACATTTCATTATTGGTGTGCAATCAATTGCCAGGATACATAAACAGTGCAGTTTATTACTCAGGTCTTTTAACATGTTTATTTATTATTGTAAGATAATACAGAGTGAATAGATCTACATATGTGAAATATCTTTATAAACATACAGAGGACAAAGTGCAATATACAGTGAGAGAATTCATTAACCTATACTGCCCTCTAGTGAAAATAATCAACAAAGGTGTGGCGTGATGGATGGAGATACTATTTCTTTCCATGTACACCACATCCAGAAGTGTTTCAGTCCCTTTAATAGCAGAGCAGTGGTAGGTCATATAATTCCGCTTCTCACTTACGTTATAGCAGCTATAAAGAGACTCCTTCCCTACATGTTAAACGCCTCCTTACAGAAAAGCTTCTGTTTTAGTTTAACCTTAAATGTTAATACTGAAAATGAATCAACACCCTCTGACCAGTCAGAACCCAGACTTCAAGTGCACCGTGAAATAAGATTAAATCTAATCAAAGATCATTAATCAAATAGCGAGGATGGTAAATATTTTATGCCAAGCAGAAATTATAACATTAAAAACGTTTTAAAAAATAGTTGTTGTAATCGGGCAGTACCCCAAATAAAATATTGATAATTATTTAACTGCTTATATACTAGTTTATATACTAGTTTCTCCTGGACTTAATATATAATATATAACTGCATTTCTTGGCCTTGTACGCATGCGCAATGACAAAATCTGATCTCTGTCACAGTAGAAAAAAGTTGTGTAAATCTTTACACCAGGATTGTAAATGGATGCTTTTCCAGTCAGCTTGGATGTGAACAGAACTCATTAATAAATTAAACACACCTGTGAGAGAAACTTATTAAAGCTTTTAAAGAATAGATCTACCTCACACTCAGCTGCTTTCAGGGTGTAACTGTCATGTCGGAAAGATTCTTATTTATTGGTGCCGAAACCAAGCCGGCGAAAGCTCAACAACCTGCTGAGCTGACGGTAAATTCGTTTAAACTGAATGTTTACTCGTCTCAGAAACTGATTTCAGATTAAAAACAACAACAACAAAACATAAAAAAAATCCAAAGACAACTAATGCGCATTCTTACTGCTTCGTTTCATCCTGAAATACTAAAAACATTTTTTAGTTAATTGAGACCTCATTTTTGTTCCGACCAAGGTGACTCCACGTCGTAATTCCGACTTCCACAACTCGTAAATACGAACTATCCATGAGGACTCGAATGCACAGTAATACAAGAAGTTTCTCAAGACCTTCTCCGAGAAGAAGAACAATCAACACGTAGAGCAGCAGTGGAGGCTAGTTCATGTTCATACCGTCCATCCAGGTAACTCTGAACTACATGACATAAGGAATTTGTATAGAAATAAATGTGTGTTGACTTATGTAATAATTTATTAGCTATTATTTATATTTTCCCAAAAAAAAGGCAATGTAACCCGCAAATCTGGACTAAGTGTAATCATTTCACGTGTCAGACTAAAATCTTTGATTTAGAGATAATTATAATAGTTTTTGTTCATCATTAATAACTCTATATGGAAGACAGCATAGCTCGAAGATCTCCAGAAAATCATGGCTTCACTTCTGTTATTGTACCTTCACCTAGGAGACGTGGAACCCAGAGCAAAAGAGAAAGAATATGACTCACAAAATATCTGAAATATCATATGATTTTACAACAAATTGATTAGCATTGTGTTACAAGGTGAATAAATATCAGAGCTTACTCCTTTCTCATGTAACCTTCATGTTTTTTTATATAAAAACCACTACCGAGTACTCAGATTGAGAATTCGAAATGCAAAATGAAATCTAAATAACAGTGAAACGTCTTTAAGGCTACCAGCAATGCTCTTCCTGGAAGTAAACAACAATAATAATAATGATAAAAAAGTAAGTTTTTCTCTTTTTTTAAGACATAAGTTTACTTTTCTTGTTATACAGCCATAATCTTACTTTCTCTGTATAAACTGTACTTAAATGTCACTATAACATTTAATTAAAATTAAACATTTTGTCATATTTCCATATGTAACTATCATGTAGGTGATATGGATAACATACAGAACACTTACCTTACATTCGAATCCATATCAACGTTCCCAAAATGTGACCTAAACACTCCGGCCTCTGCCTCTCGTAGATCTTCATGAAAAGTGTATTTCTGAAGACCTTCAATGAAATAGTCCAATTCAATAACACTTTATTAATGTACACTATATTGCCAAAAGTATTCGCTCACCCATCCAAATAATCAGAATCAGGTGTTCCAATCACTTCCATGGCCACAGGTGTATAAAATCAAGCACCTAGGCATGCAGACTGTTTTTACAAACATTTGTGAAAGAATGGGTCGCTCTCAGGAGCTCAGTGAATTCCAGCGTGGAACTGTGATAGGATGCCACCTGTGCAACAAATCCAGTCGTGAAATTTCCTCGCTCCTAAATATTCCACAGTCAACTGTCAGCTGTATTATAAGAACGTGGAAGTGTTTGGGAACGACAGCAACTCAGCCACGAAGTGGTAGGCCACGTAAACTGACGGAGCGGGGTCAGCGGATGCTGAGGCGCATAGTGCGAAGAGGTCACCAACTTTCTGCAGAGTCAATCGCTACAGACCTCCAAACTTCATGTGGCCTTCAGATTAGCTCAAGAACAGTGTGCAGAGAGCTTCATGGAATGGGTTTCCATGGCCGAGCAGCTGCATCCAAGCCATACATCACCAAGTGCAATGCAAAGCGTCGGATGCAGTGGTGTAAAGCACATCACCACTGGACTCTAGAGCAGTGGAGACGCGTTCTCTGGAGTGACGAATCGCGCTTCTCCATCTGGCAATCTGATGGACGAGTCTGGGTTTGGCGGTTGCCAGGAGAACGGTACTTGTCTGACTGCATTGTGCCAAGTGTAAAGTTTGGTGGAGGGGGGATTATGGTGTGGGGTTGTTTTTCAGGAGCTGGGCTTGGCCCCTTAGTTCCAGTGAAAGGAACTCTGAATGCTTCAGCATACCAAGACATTTTGGACAATTCCATGCTCCCCACTTTGTGGGAACAGTTTGGAGCTGGCCCCTTCCTCTTCCAACATGACTGTGCACCAGTGCACAAAGCAAGGTCCATAAAGACATGGATGACAGAGTCTGGTGTGGATGAACTTGACTGGCCTGCACAGAGTCCTGACCTCAACCCGATAGAACACCTTTGGGATGAATTAGAGCGGAGACTGAGAGCCAGGCCTTCTCGTCCAACATCAGTGTGTGACCTCACAAATGTGCTTCTGGAAGAATGGTCAAAAATTAAACTAAATTAAACTAAACCTTGTGGACAGCCTTCCCAGAAGAGTTGAAGCTGTTATAGCTGCAAAGGGTGGACCGACGTCATATTGAACCCTATGGATTAGGAATGGGATGTCACTTAAGTTCATATGCGAGTCAAGGCAGGTGAGCGAATACTTTTGGCAAAATAGTGTATTTATATTAGCTGATCATTCAAATGAGTATTAAAATAAAAGGATTTAAAATCTTGACCTCTGTCGCTGAAGTCGAAGAAGTAGTCCTCAAACAAGTTCGACCTCCTCGAATCGTGACTGCTGCTTAGAGACCTGTAAGGATAGAGAATTATCTGTAAATTGTGTTTGATCTGTTTTTTACACGCCACTGTTGAGTTCTGGATTCTGATTGGACAGAAGGTGTTGATTCATTTTCTACAGCAGCATCTCTGACAGCAGTGCAGACGCAAAAGACAGGTTTATTTATTATTTAATGTTGTCGTTTCCATGGTAACGCCTCAAGAAGTGAGGATGTGTGGTGAAGTTTTCTGTAAGGAGTCTCCAGCGCCAGAGGTTTTCGGACATCTTCAGGACACAGGAGTTTTATAGATTCTTGATAAAAAGCTTCATTTTTTTCCAGCTTATTTAAGAGAAAGCCAGAGAAATGACTCTTTATAGCTGCTGTGCTGTGCTATAGATATTTGACAGTAAATGCAGTGGCGGACCGTCAGGGTCAGCAAGGCCTTCTCTGCTGGCCTAAACAGCAGTGATCTGAATCACTGACTTGCATTTTAATATCCATCCATCCATTCATTGTCTATACCCACTTATTCCTAATTAGGGTCACGGGGGTCTGCTGGATCTATCCCAGCGCACATAGGGCAAAAGGCGCATTTTAATATATTTAATATATTTTTTTATGAATGTGTATTAAATTATTCCCAATAGTCTATTCTCTACATTTCATAGCTTTTCTCTCGGTTGCGCTGCTTCCAGTAGTGTATATTTATGATAAGAGTATTTATCCAATCATATTTCAGCTAGTGGCTGACATCATGTGTTGCCAGGGTGAAAGAATTCTGCCTTAAGTCCTTCAGAATCAATAGTGCAGGCGCCCGGAGCTTAAAATAAGTGGCAGTGAAACTGATCCATAAACCAATCAGATTTCGAGTTGGCGTCACTGGGGCCATGTAGCAGGCATACGATTACGTCAGCAATTTCCCGTCTTTTGCATAATTGGAGTAGTCAGAGGCTGTGAACTGCACAAACTAAATAAAATATATATATTTTAACTCACAATGGCTGACAGAGGAGAAGAAATCAATTTGGTCGCAGACATCCTTACAAATGCATTTTCAAGGCGGACTTTTCAAGAAAATCCTTTTGATTCTTCAAAATAGTTGGTAAGATTTTTCATGAACCATTTATGCTTTTGGGTTTTCTTTTTATTCTGGGTTTTCAGTTTTCTTTCATTCCAGATCCCCGGGGTGGACTGTGGGTTTCTTGCTGCAGTGAAAGGAAACTTGTGAGACTGAACTGTGTTAATTTGTTTTTTGCTATATGTAATGTAATTTTATTCATGTTTGCTACAAGAGCCTGTGACACAGCGCACTGTTATACAGTGTTTCTATATTCTCTGCGTCTCATTTCGGATGCTGCATCCTCTGGAGATTGCAGTTTGCTGTATACGTCATCAAAAATGTCTTTTTTGAGAAAAATAACCATAATAAAATTGACTATTCCTTGTGAGGTGTGAAATACTGCAGACTAATTTCTTTTTTACTTTGCTATTTAACGGTTGATTAGTATCTATTGCCGTGGCGTCATAATGATGGTATAGAGGTGGATTAATTCAGGAAGGTCTAGGTGTGAAATGCACCGCCCGCCAAATGTTATTATGAACAAAAGAAGTATAAATAGGATTATTTGCAAATTGCTGTCGTATAAGAGGAATAAAACATTCCAGGATGTGCTGTTGGAGGGAAAATAATCAATTTAACCCAAACTTTTACTACACTACCACGTCATTGATTATTTTACTATAACACTGCGTCATGTTTTACACTGATCAGGCATAACATTATGACCACCTGCCTAATATCGTGTTGGTCCCCTTTTGCTGCCACAACAGCCCTGACCCATCCTGCACTGTGTATTCTGACCCCTTTCTATCAGAAGCAGCATTAACTTCTTCAGCAGTTTGAGCAACAGTAGCTCGTCTGTTGGATCGGATCACACGGGCCAGCCTTCGCTCCCCACATGCATCAGTGAGCCTTGGCCGTCCATGACCCTGTCGCCAGTTCACCACTGTTCCTTCCTTGGACCACTTTTGATAGATACTGACCACTGCAGACCGGGAACACCCCACAAGAGCTGCAGTTTTGGAGATGCTCTGATCCAGTGGTCTAGCCATCACAATTTGGTCCTTCGTCAAACTCACTCAAATCCTTACACTTGTCCATTTTTCCTGCTTCTAACATCAACTTTGAGGACAAAATGTTGACTTGCTGCCTAATATATCCCACCCACTAACAGGTGCCATGATGAGGAGATACTCAGTCTTATTCACTTCACCTCTCACTGCTCATAATGTTATACCTGATATGTGTATTCCTCACTTGTTTTTCTTTACTTGATATCCCTTTAATAGTTTTTTAGTCTGCTTAAATGTGACAAAATTGTACACTTTTGTCAATTATTCCTTTTGCTAGAGGGATACTTACCAGCATTTCCTGCGCTTCAGTCGTACTACTACAATCCCGATTGTCACGGTGATGAAAAGAAGAAGGGCGGCTCCTAAACTCCCGAAGAGAGCGCCGTAAAACCCTGCACCTCTGCGGAAAAGCTCGCACTGCGGTCCATAGTATTCTTGAAAAGAAGACTTGTAGCATCTGATTGATTTAGAAAGCACAGAGAAAAGTTTCTATCAAAGAATACCCAGAACAGCACATTTTTAAAAGATGCGCTTCAGGGATTAGATGCTTACAGGCACATCGGACCGGTTTTCACGTTCACACAGTCTCCGTGAGCGTTGCAGTAACCGGGGTTATGTTTGCATGGCCCCTCACACACCCAGGCACCTTCCACAATATTCAGTGTGTAATTGGCAAAATCCGAATTACAGCTCAAGTACTGTTTCAGGTCTGAAATATCTTATTCAGTGGGGGGAAAATGTATTAGTCTTGAGATGTTAAACCATTGAGAAATCCTTGTTAAAATAAAATTTCTGTTTATGTGAAGCTATGGGAATTATTGCTTACTTGCTATTCCAGCTGTCTGCATTAGAACTTCTGTATCCTGAACAGAAACATTTCCAAGTGCTTGGCTTAAATGTTGAAGCGTATCTGAACTATTAAACAACTTTGTCAGAGTGGATTCTAGATCCTTGTTGAGGAAATCTATTTGG
The DNA here is from genome assembly GCF_019097595.1 of Hemibagrus wyckioides. NCBI lineage: Eukaryota > Metazoa > Chordata > Actinopteri > Siluriformes > Bagridae > Hemibagrus > Hemibagrus wyckioides. The sequence continues at coordinate 2,182,290 of NC_080730.1, read as the reverse complement.
GATTGGTTGTTGGGATAGTTGTATTGTGCAAGGCTTCTGACGATGATGCTTCCAGGTCTGGGGAAAAATATCATATGATCTTCGGATTAAACAGGTCACAACAGAGATTTGCAATAAACATAAGAAAAGACTTAAGAATGTAAGAAAAAATGGAACCAGCTGAGACAGGGCAGTTTCCTTCTGAACTAGCTGAGTATTCATGTTTTCTTTACTGAGAACCAAGAGTATTGCCATTCTATGTAAACTCTAGAGACTATCGTGTTTAAAGATCCCAGGTGATCAGCAGTTTCTGAAATAACCGAACCAGCATCCATTCAATTTGATCTAGTGGATCTAGCCATGATAAAATTATCAGGACTTAGGAGGGAGTTTGTTCAGATGACCCATGTGGGGTCATGGTCACAAACAGCCATCTTTGCTGTTGGTGTATGGTAATTGGAATACAGAACTAGACCTGGAGGAAACTTCCCTGAGGAGAACCTTACAATAAACTGAGGATCTTTACATCTCTGAAGTTTTGTGGTGCTGCTCTTCTACAAATGCCAGAAAGCTGCAAATAACAATAAAGACTAGTTATAACAAATAAATAAAACGAAGGTCCGACTTGTCAATCTCTGAAAGAGAAACTAATCCACATACCTCATGTGATAGGACTGAAATCAATCTTTTGGATGCCTCGGAGTTCAAATTCTCAAAGTCAGGATTATATTCCTTTAAAATTCTCAAAGAAATGTTTGCCTTTCTCGTAGGACTCTCCTCAGCTGCAATGAATGATTTTATTGTTATATGAATTCAGTTATTTCAGGGATTTTAGTATTATTCAAACGTAAATGGTAAAAACCCAGTTATATGAAAGAAATGATCACAATACACAAAAGACTACTGTTAAGTTGAAGTGAATTTTCTACTTACAAATAATAACAGGTCTTGTGTTGGCTGCAAAACTACACGAATCACCATAAGTGGAATCACTGCAATTGCACTCACACAACCCAGAAGCCACGTTAAAAAAACATGGTGCACCGTTACACTGGCAATCTGTACAGCTTATTACGGTGTCAGTAGTGATGATAGTTGATGGAGAAGATTCACTTGTTGATACAGAATTTGGTGAACTGGTAGAAGGTAACGTTGTGGATTGTTGATCAGCTGTAGAGCTCTGAAAAGAAGTTGCACTGATGGTCGAGGATAGAGGTGTGGTTGATACAGTTGTATGGTTTGGACCCACTGGCGATGTTTTCAGGGTCGTGGAGCTGAAATTGTTTGGTGGCGAAAGTGTTTCATTTACTGTGTATCCAGGACTGGGTTCCACCGTTGATTTGATTGATTCAGAAGTGGAAGGTAACAGATTTTGAGAAGTAAAGTAAGTGCGCTGTGTAGAAACACTGTTTGTGTCTGTCATGGGTAATGATATAGTTGAACTTCCTGTGGAGGATAGTAGCATGGTTGTGGAACTATGTGTGCTTGGAAATGTCGTTGATTGCTGACTTTCTGGTGCTTGTGTTGATTCAGATGTCTGTCCAGTTATTTTACTTGATGTGTACTCTGTTAAGGTTGTTTCTGTAGTTTCAGAACTGACTGATGAAGAAAGTGTTAAGGGCATAAAGGTTGAGAAAGAGGATGTTGAATGGACATCTTCAGTTGGAACTATTGAACTTGTTTGGGTTGTGCTTTCTGTCTCTGTCGTCACTACTGGTGTGGATTGCTGACTTGTCTTTCTTGATGCTTCTGTATCAGTAATTATAGAGCGGAGAGATGTTAAAGTCGTCGCTGATTGGGTGGTTGATTGTGACTGTGTGCTTTCATTGGAGGATACCAGAGTAATTTGTGTTGACACATCTCTCGTAGAAAATGTTTGTGTTGCACTTCCTGTGATTGCTGTTGTGGATTTGTATTCAGGTGTTGACAATGAAGCCAAGGTTTCATTTGTGGATGGAAATGCTGATGATTGCTGGATTGTTTGGTCTGGTGCATGTGAAGATTCAGAAGTGTGTCCAGTTACTTTACTTGACAGGTACTCTGTTGAAGTTGGTTCTGTAGTTTCAGAACTGACTGATGGATGGGGTGTTAATGGCTTGGATGTTGAGTAGGTGGATTGTGTTGAATGGACATCTTCAGTTGAGGAGGACACAGTGGAATGAGGTGATTCCTCTGTTGTAGAGATTATTTGACTTGTTTGGATTGTGCTTTCTGTTTCTGTGGTCACTATTGGTGTGGATCGGAATTCTGTTGTTGGAAATGAAGGAGCTGTTACTCCTGTAGAAGTTATGTCTGTTGATGTGTATCTATTAGTGCTTGAGGTAATGGGTGCTGCAGAGTCAGTAATTAGAGAGGTAAGAGATGTTAAAGTTGTTGCTGACTCAGTAGTTGATGGTGATTGTGTCCCTTCAGTTGAGAATAAAGGAGTTACTTGTGTGGATACTTTTGTTGTTGGAAATGTTTCAGTTGGACGTCCTGTGAATGTTGGTAGTATGGTTGACGACTTGTATTCAGATGTTGAAAATGAAGCCAATGTTTCATCTGTGGTTGCTTGCTGACTTATTTGGTCTGTTGCTAATGAAGATTTAGAAGTCTGTCCAGTTAATACACTTGATGTGTACTCTGTTGAAGTAGGTTCTGTAGTGTCGGAACTGACAGATGGATGGGGTTTTAAGGGCCTAGATGTTATGTAGGTGGGTGGTGTTGAATGGACATCTTCAGTTAAGGAGGACACAGTGGAATGAGCTGATTCCTCTGCTGTGGAGAGCATTTGACTTGTTTGGATTGTGCTTTCTGTCGCTGTGGTCACAGCTGAGGTGGATCTAAATTCTGTTGTTGGAAATGAAGGACCTGTGGAAGCAGATCCTGGGGATTGCTGACTTGCTCCTGTTGAAAGTTCTGACGGTTCAGTAGATTGTTCAGTTGTGTATTTATTAGTGCTTGAAGTAATGGGTGCTGCAGAGTCAGTAATTATAGAGGTAAGAGATGTTAAAGTTGTTGCTGACTCAGTAGTTGATGATGAGTGTGTCCCTTCAGTTGGGAACACATGAGTTACTTGTGTAGATACTTCTGCTGTTGGAAATGTTTCAGTTGGACGTCCTGTAAATGAAGATTCAGAAGTGTGTCCAGTTGTTTTACTTGATGTGTACTCTGTTGAAGTTGGTTCTGTTGTTTTGTAACTGTCTGGATAATGTGTTAAGGGCATAGATGTTGAGTAGGTGGATTGTGTTGAATGGACATCTTTGGTTGAGGAGAACACAGTGGAATGAGCTGATTCCTCTGTTGCAGAGACCACTTGACTTGTTTGGATTATGCTTTCTGCTGCTGTGGTCACTATTGGTGTGGATCGAAAGTCTGTTGTTGGAAATGGAGGAGCTGTTACTCCTGTAGAGGTTATGTCTACGGATGTGTATTTATTAGTGCTAGTGGAAATGGGTGCTGCAGAATCAGTAACTACAGTGTTAAGAGATGTTGTTGCTGACTCAGTAGTTGATGGTGATTGTGTCTCTTCAGATGAAAACACAGGAGTTACTTGTGTGGATACATCTGTTGGAAATGTTTCAGTTGCACTTCCTGTGAACTGTGTTAGCATAGCTGTGGAGATGTGTTCAGTTGTTGACAATGAAGCCATGGTTTCATCTGTGGTCAGAAATGCTGATGATTGTTGGCTTGTTTGATCAGGTGCTTCTGAAGGTTTAGAAGTGTGTCCAGTTACTTTACTTGGTGTGTACTCTGTTGAAGTTGGTTCTGTAGTTTCAGAACTGAATGATGGATGGGGTGTTAAGGGCATAGATGTTGAGTAGGTGAATGGTGTTGAATGGACATCTTCAGTTGAGGAGGACACAGTGGAATAAGCTGATTCCTCTGTTGTAGAGACTATTTGACTTGTTTGGATTGTGCTTTCTGTCGCTGTGGTCACACCTGATGTGGATCTAAATTCTGTTGTTGGAAAGGTTTCAGTTGCGCTTCCGGTGAACGATGTTAGCATAGCTGTAGAGATGTGTTCAGTTGTTGACAATGAAGCCATGGTTTCATCTGTGGTTGGAAATGCTGATGATTGCTGGATTGTTTGGTCTGGTGCAGGTGAAGATTCAGAAGTGTGTCCAGTTACTTTACTAGATGTGTACTCTGTTGAAGTTGTTTCTGTGGTTTCAGAACTGACAGATGGATGAGGTGTTAAAGGCATAGATGTTGAGTAGGTCGATTGTGTTGAATGGACATCTTCAGTTGAGGAGGACACAGTGGAATGAGCTGATTCCTCTGTTGCAGATACCATTTCACTTGTTTGGATCATGCTTTCTGTTGCTGTGGTCACTATTGGTGTAGATTGGAAATCTGTTGTGGGAAATGGAGGAGCTGTTTCTTCTGTGGAAGTTATGTCTGTTGATGTGTACTTATTAGTGCTAGCGGAAATGGGTGCTGCAGAATCAGTAATTATAGAGGTAAGAGCTGTTAAATTTGATGGTGTCTCAGTAGTTGATGGTGATTGTGTCCCTTCAGTTGAGAACACATGAGTTACTTGTGTGGATACTTCTGATGTTGGAAACGTTTGAGTTGCACTTCCTGTGAACGGTGTTAGCATAGCTGTGGAGATGTGTTCAGTTGTTGGAAATGAAGCCATGGTTTCATCTGTAGTTGGAAATGCTGACAACGTCTGGCTTGTTTGGTCTGCTGCAGGTGAAGATTCAGAAGTGTGTCCAGTTACTTTACTAGATGTGTACTCTGTTGGAGTTGGTTCTATAGTTTCAGAACTGACTGATGGATGGGGTGTTAAGGGCATAGATGTTGAGTAGGTGGGCAGTGTTGAATGGACATCTTCAGTTGAGGAGGACACAGTGGAATGAGTTGATTCCTCTGCTGTGGAGAGCATTTGACTTGTTTGGATTGTGCTTTCTGTTGCTGTGGTCACTACTGGTGTAGATCGGAAATCTGTTGTTGGAAATGAAGGAGTTGTTACTCCTGTAGAAATCATGTCTGTTGATGTGTATCTATTAGTGCTTGAAGTAATGGGTGCTGCAGAGTCAGTAATTATAGAGGTAAGAGATGTTAAAGTTGTTGCTGACTCAGTAGTTGATGGTGAGTGTGTCCCTTCAGTTGAGAACACATGAGTTACTTGTGTAGATACTTCTTCTGTTGGAAATGTTTCAGTTGGACGTCCTGTAACAAAAGATTCAGAAGTGTGTCCAGTTGTTTTACTTGATGTGTACTCTGTTGAAGTTGGTTCTGTTGTTTTGGAACTGTTTGGATAAGGTGTTAAGGGCATAGATGTTGAGTAGGTGGATTGTGTTGAATGGACATCTTCAGTTGAGGAGGACACAGTGGGATGTCCTGATTCCTCTGTTGCAGAGACCACTTGACTTGTTTGGATTGTGCTTTCTGTTGCTGTTGTCACTATTGGTGTGGATTGGAAATCTGTTGTTGGAAATGGAGGAGCTGTTTCTCCTGTGGAAGTTATGTCTACGGATGTGTATTTATTAGTGCTAGTGGAAATGGGTGCTGCAGAATCAGTAATTATAGAGGTAAGAGATGTTAAAGTTGTTGCTGACTCAGTAGTTGATGGTGATTGTTTCCCTTCAGTTGAGAATAAAGGAGTTACTTGTGTGGATACATCTGTTGGAAATGTTTCAGTTGCATTTCCTGTGATCTGTGTTAGCATAGCTGTGGAGATGTGTTCAGTTGTTGGAAATGAAGCCATGGTTTCTTCTGTGGTCAGAAATGCTGATGATTGTTGGCTTGTTTGGTCAGGTGCTTCTGAAGGTTTTGAAGATGATCCAGTTATACTACTTGATGTGTACTCTGTTGAAGTTGATTCAGAACTGACTGATGGATAAGGTGTTAAATGCGTAGATGTTGAGTAGGTGGATGGTGTTGAACTGATATCTTCAGTTGAGGAAAACACAGTGGAATGAGCTGATTCCTCTGTTGTAGAGTCCACTTGACTTGCTTGGATTGTGCTTTCTGTCACTGTGATCACTACTGATGTGGATCTAAATTCTGTTGTTGGAAATGAAGGAGCTGTGGAAGCAGATCCTGGGGATTGCTGACTTGTTCTGGTTGACAGTTCTGACGTTTCAGTAAATTGTTCAATTATGTCTACTGATGTGTATTTATTCGTGCTTGAGGTAACGGGTGGTGCAGAGTCAGTAATTATAGTGATAAGAGATGTTAAAGTTGTTGCTGACTGAGTAGTTGATGGTGAATGTGTGCCTTCTGATGAGGATAACAAAGTTATTTGAGTAGACATATCTCTAGTAGAAAATGTTTGAGCTGCACCTTCTGTGAACGGTGTTAGCATAGCTGTGGAGATGTGTTCAGTTGTTGGAAATGAAGCCATGGTTTCATCTGTGGTTGGAAATGCTGATGATTGTTGGATTGTTTGGTCTGGTGCAGGTGAAGATTCAGAAGTGTGTCCAGTTACTTTACTAGATGTGTACTCTGTTGAAATTGGTTCTGTGGTTTCAGAACTGACAGATGGATGAGGTGTTAAAGGCTTGGATGTTGAGAAGGTGGATTGTGTTGAATTAACATCTTCAGTTGAGGAGTACGAAGTGGAATAAGCTGATTCCTCTGTTGTAGAGATTATTTGACTTGTTTGGATTGTGCTTTCTGTTTCTGTGGTCACTATTGGTGTGGATCGGAAATCTGTTGTTGGAAATGAAGTAGTTGTTACTCCTGTAGAAATCATGTCTGTTGATGTGTATCTATTAGTGCTTGAAGTAATGGGTGCTGCAGAGTCAGTAATTATAGAGGTAAGAGATGTTAAAGTTGTTGCTGACTCAGTAGTTGATGATGAGTGTGTCCCTTCAGTTGGGAACACATGAGTTACTTGTGTAGATACTTCTGCTGTTGGAAATGTTTCAGTTGGACGTCCTGTAATTAAAGTTTCAGAAGTGTGTCCAGTTGTTTTACTTGATGTGTACTCTGTTGAAGTTGCTTCTGTTGTTTTGTAACTGTCCGGATAAGGTGTTACGTGCATAGATGTTGAGTAGGTGGATTGTGTTGAATGGACATCTTCAGTTGAGGAGAACACAGTGGAATGAGCTGATTCCTCTGTTGCAGAGACCACTTGACTTGTTTGGATTGTGCTTTCTGCTGCTTTTGTCACTATTGGTGTGGATCGGAAATCTGTTGTTGGAAATGAATCCATGGTTTCATCTGTGGTTGAAACTGCTGATGATTGTTGGCTTGTTTGGTCTGGTGATGCTGAAAATTTAGAGGTCTGTCCAGTTATTTTACTTGATGTGTACTCTTTTGAGATTGGTTCTGTAGTTTCAGAACTGTCTGGATAAGGTGTTAAAAGCATAGATGTTGAGGAGGGAGATGGTGTTGAATGGACATCTTCAGTTGAATATATAGTTGGATGAGCTGATTCTGTTGAAGTTGGTTCTGTAGTTTCAGAACTGACTGATGGATAATGTGTTAAGGGCATAGATGTTGAGTATATGGATTGTGTTGAACTAACATCTTCGGTTGAGGAGGACACAGTGGGATATGCTGACTCCTCTGTTGCAGAGACCACTTGACTTGTTTGGATTGTGCTTTTTGTTGCTGTGGTCACTACTGGTGTGGATCGGAAATCTGTTGTTGGAAATGAAGGAGCTGTTTCTCCTGTAGAAGTTATGTCTACTGATATGTATTTATTAGTGCTTGAGGTAATGGGTCCTGCAGAGTCAGTAAGTATAGAGGTAAGAGATGTTAAAGTTGTTTCTGACTCAGTAGTTGATGGTGACTGTGTCCCTTCAGAAGAGACCACAGGAGTTGCTTGTGTGGATACTTTTGTTGTTGGAAATGTTTCAGTTGCGCTTCCTGTGAACGATGTTAGCATAGCTATAGAGATGTGTTCAGTTGTTGACAATAAAGCCATGGTTTCATCTGTGGTTGGAAATGCTGATGATTGTTGGATTGTTTGGTCTGGTGCAGGTGAAGATTCAGAAGTGTGTCCAGTTACTTTACTAGATGTGTACTCTGTTGAAATTGGTTCTGTGGTTTCAGAACTGACAGATGGATGAGGTGTTAAAGGCTTGGATGTTGAGAAGGTGGATTGTGTTGAATTAACATCTTCAGTTGAGGAGTACGAAGTGGAATAAGCTGATTCCTCTGTTGTAGAGATTATTTGACTTGTTTGGATTGTGCTTTCTGTTTCTGTGGTCACTATTGGTGTGGATCGGAAATCTGTTGTTGGATATGAAGGAGCTGTTACTCCCATGGAAGTTATGTCTGTTGATGTGTATCCATTAGTGCCTGAGGTAAGGGGTGCTGCAGAGTCAGTAATTATAGAGGTAAGAGATGTTAAAGTTGTTGCTGACTCAGTAGTTGATAGTGATTGTGTCCCTTCAGGTGAGAATAAAGGAGTTACTTGTGTGGATACTTTTGTTGTTGGAAATGTTTCAGTTGGACGTCCTGTGAATGTTGGTAGTATGGTTGACGACTTGTATTCAGATGTTGAAAATGAAGCCAATGTTTCATCTGTGGTTGCTTGCTGACTTGTTTGGTCTGTTGCTAGTGAAGATTTAGAAGTTTGTCTAGTTGATACACTTGACATGTACTCTGTTGAAGTTGGTTCTGTAGTTTCAGAACTGACTGATGGATGGGGTGTTAAGGGCAGAGATGTTGAGTAGGTGGATTGTGTTGAATGGACATCTTCAGTTGAGGAGGACACAGTGGAATGAGCTGATTCCTCTGTTGTAAAGACTATTTGACTTGTTTGGATTGTGCTTTCTGTTGCTGTCGTCGCTATTGGTGTGGATCGGAAATCTGTTGTTGGAAATGAATCCATGGTTTCATCTGTGGTTGAAAATGCTGATGATTGTTGGCTTGTTTGGTCTGGTGCATGTGAAGATTCAGAAGTGTATTCAGTTACTTTACTAGATGTGTACTCTGTTGGAGTTGGTTCTATAGTTTCAGAACTGACTGATGGATGGGGTGTTAAGGGCATAGATGTTGAGTAGGTGGGCAGTGTTGAATGGACATCTTCAGTTGAGGAGGACACAGTGGAATGAGTTGATTCCTCTGCTGTGGAGAGCATTTGACTTGTTCGGATTGTGCTTTCTGTTGCTGTGGTCACTACTGGTGTGGATCGGAAATCTGTTGTTGGAAATGAAGGAGTTGTTACTCCTGTAGAAATCATGTCTGTTGATGTGTATCTATTAGTGCCTGAAGTAATGGGTGCTGCAGAGTCAGTAATTATAGAGGTAAGAGATGTTAAAGTTGTTGCTGACTCAGTAGTTGATGGGGATTGTGTCCCTTCAGTTGAGAACACATGAGTTACTTGTGTGGATACTTCTGATATTGGAAACGTTTGAGTTGCACTTCCTGTGAATGGTGTTAGCTTAGCTGTGGAGATGTGTTCAGTTGTTGGAAATGAAGCCATGGTTTCTTCTGTAGTTGGAAATGCTGACAACTGGCTTGTTTGGTCTGCTGCAGGTGAAGATTCAGAAGTGTGTTCAGTTACTTTACTAGATGTGTACTCTGTTGAAGTTGGTTCTGTAATTTCAGAACTGGCTGATGGATGAGGTGTTAAGGGCATAGATGTTGAGTAGGTTGGTAGTGTTGAATGGACATCTTCAGTTGAGGAGGACACAGTGGAATGAGTTGATTCCTCTGCTGTGGAGAGCATTTGACTTGTTTGGATTGTGCTTTCTGTTGCTGTGGTCACTACTGGTGTGGATATAAAATCTGTTGTTGGAAATGAAGTAGTTGTTACTCCTGTAGAAATCATGTCTGTTGATGTGTATCTATTAGTGCTTGAAGTAATGGGTGCTGCAGAGTCAGTAATTATAGAGGTAAGAGATGTTAAAGTTGTTGCTGACTCAGTAGTTGATGGTGAGTGTGTCCCTTCAGTTGGGAACACATGAGTTACTTGTGTAGATACTTCTGCTGTTGGAAATGTTTCAGTTGGACGTCCTGTAAATAAAGATTCAGAAGTGTGTCCAGTTGTTTTACTTGATGTGTACTCTGTTGAAGTTGGTTCTGTTGTTTTGTAACTGTCTGGATAATGTGTTAAGGGCATAGATGTTGAGTAGGTGGATTGTGTTGAATGGACATCTTCAGTTGAGGAGGACACAGTGGGATGTCCTGATTCCTCTGTTGCAGAGACCACTTGACTTGTTTGGATTGTGCTTTCTGTTGCTGTTGTCACTATTGGTGTGGATTGGAAATCTGTTGTTGGAAATGGAGGAGCTGTTTCTCCTGTGGAAGTTATGTCTACGGATGTGTATTTATTAGTGCTAGTGGAAATGGGTGCTGCAGAATCAGTAATTATAGAGGTAAGAGATGTTAAAGTTGTTGCTGACTCAGTAGTTGATGGTGATTGTTTCCCTTCAGTTGAGAATAAAGGAGTTACTTGTGTGGATACATCTGTTGGAAATGTTTCAGTTGCATTTCCTGTGATCTGTGTTAGCATAGCTGTGGAGATGTGTTCAGTTGTTGGAAATGAAGCCATGGTTTCTTCTGTGGTCAGAAATGCTGATGATTGTTGGCTTGTTTGGTCAGGTGCTTCTGAAGGTTTTGAAGATGATCCAGTTATACTACTTGATGTGTACTCTGTTGAAGTTGATTCAGAACTGACTGATGGATAAGGTGTTAAATGCGTAGATGTTGAGTAGGTGGATGGTGTTGAACTGATATCTTCAGTTGAGGAAAACACAGTGGAATGAGCTGATTCCTCTGTTGTAGAGTCCACTTGACTTGCTTGGATTGTGCTTTCTGTCACTGTGATCACTACTGATGTGGATCTAAATTCTGTTGTTGGAAATGAAGGAGCTGTGGAAGCAGATCCTGGGGATTGCTGACTTGTTCTGGTTGACAGTTCTGACGTTTCAGTAAATTGTTCAATTATGTCTACTGATGTGTATTTATTCGTGCTTGAGGTAACGGGTGGTGCAGAGTCAGTAATTATAGTGATAAGAGATGTTAAAGTTGTTGCTGACTGAGTAGTTGATGGTGAATGTGTGCCTTCTGATGAGGATAACAAAGTTATTTGAGTAGACATATCTCTAGTAGAAAATGTTTGAGCTGCACCTTCTGTGAACGGTGTTAGCATAGCTGTGGAGATGTGTTCAGTTGTTGGAAATGAAGCCATGGTTTCATCTGTGGTTGGAAATGCTGATGATTGTTGGATTGTTTGGTCTGGTGCAGGTGAAGATTCAGAAGTGTGTCCAGTTACTTTACTAGATGTGTACTCTGTTGAAATTGGTTCTGTGGTTTCAGAACTGACAGATGGATGAGGTGTTAAAGGCTTGGATGTTGAGAAGGTGGATTGTGTTGAATTAACATCTTCAGTTGAGGAGTACGAAGTGGAATAAGCTGATTCCTCTGTTGTAGAGATTATTTGACTTGTTTGGATTGTGCTTTCTGTTTCTGTGGTCACTATTGGTGTGGATCGGAAATCTGTTGTTGGATATGAAGGAGCTGTTACTCCCATGGAATTTATGTCTGTTGATGTGTATCCATTAGTGCCTGAGGTAAGGGGTGCTGCAGAGTCAGTAATTATAGAGGTAAGAGATGTTAAAGTTGTTGCTGACTCAGTAGTTGATAGTGATTGTGTCCCTTCAGGTGAGAATAAAGGAGTTACTTGTGTGGATACTTTTGTTGTTGGAAATGTTTCAGTTGGACGTCCTGTGAATGTTGGTAGTATGGTTGACGACTTGTATTCAGATGTTGAAAATGAAGCCAATGTTTCATCTGTGGTTGCTTGCTGACTTGTTTGGTCTGTTGCTAGTGAAGATTTAGAAGTTTGTCTAGTTGATACACTTGACATGTACTCTGTTGAAGTTGGTTCTGTAGTTTCAGAACTGACTGATGGATGGGGTGTTAAGGGCAGAGATGTTGAGTAGGTGGATTGTGTTGAATGGACATCTTCAGTTGAGGAGGACACAGTGGAATGAGCTGATTCCTCTGTTGTAAAGACTATTTGACTTGTTTGGATTGTGCTTTCTGTTGCTGTCGTCGCTATTGGTGTGGATCGGAAATCTGTTGTTGGAAATGAATCCATGGTTTCATCTGTGGTTGAAAATGCTGATGATTGTTGGCTTGTTTGGTCTGGTGCATGTGAAGATTCAGAAGTGTATTCAGTTACTTTACTAGATGTGTACTCTGTTGGAGTTGGTTCTATAGTTTCAGAACTGACTGATGGATGGGGTGTTAAGGGCATAGATGTTGAGTAGGTGGGCAGTGTTGAATGGACATCTTCAGTTGAGGAGGACACAGTGGAATGAGTTGATTCCTCTGCTGTGGAGAGCATTTGACTTGTTCGGATTGTGCTTTCTGTTGCTGTGGTCACTACTGGTGTGGATCGGAAATCTGTTGTTGGAAATGAAGGAGTTGTTACTCCTGTAGAAATCATGTCTGTTGATGTGTATCTATTAGTGCCTGAAGTAATGGGTGCTGCAGAGTCAGTAATTATAGAGGTAAGAGATGTTAAAGTTGTTGCTGACTCAGTAGTTGATGGGGATTGTGTCCCTTCAGTTGAGAACACATGAGTTACTTGTGTGGATACTTCTGATATTGGAAACGTTTGAGTTGCACTTCCTGTGAATGGTGTTAGCTTAGCTGTGGAGATGTGTTCAGTTGTTGGAAATGAAGCCATGGTTTCTTCTGTAGTTGGAAATGCTGACAACTGGCTTGTTTGGTCTGCTGCAGGTGAAGATTCAGAAGTGTGTTCAGTTACTTTACTAGATGTGTACTCTGTTGAAGTTGGTTCTGTAGTTTCAGAACTGACTGATGGATGGGGTGTTAAGGGCATAGATGTTGAGTAGGTTGGTAGTGTTGAATGGACATCTTCAGTTGAGGAGGACACAGTGGAATGAGTTGATTCCTCTGCTGTGGAGAGCATTTGACTTGTTTGGATTGTGCTTTCTGTTGCTGTGGTCACTACTGGTGTGGATATAAAATCTGTTGTTGGAAATGAAGTAGTTGTTACTCCTGTAGAAATCATGTCTGTTGATGTGTATCTATTAGTGCTTGAAGTAATGGGTGCTGCAGAGTCAGTAATTATAGAGGTAAGAGATGTTAAAGTTGTTGCTGACTCAGTAGTTGATGGTGAGTGTGTCCCTTCAGTTGGGAACACATGAGTTACTTGTGTAGATACTTCTGCTGTTGGAAATGTTTCAGTTGGACGTCCTGTAAATAAAGATTCAGAAGTGTGTCCAGTTGTTTTACTTGATGTGTACTCTGTTGAAGTTGCTTCTGTTGTTTTGTAACTGTCCGGATAAGGTGTTACGTGCATAGATGTTGAGTAGGTGGATTGTGTTGAATGGACATCTTCAGTTGAGGAGAACACAGTGGAATGAGCTGATTCCTCTGTTGCAGAGACCACTTGACTTGTTTGGATTGTGCTTTCTGCTGCTTTTGTCACTATTGGTGTGGATCGGAAATCTGTTGTTGGAAATGAATCCATGGTTTCATCTGTGGTTGAAACTGCTGATGATTGTTGGCTTGTTTGGTCTGGTGATGCTGAAAATTTAGAGGTCTGTCCAGTTATTTTACTTGATGTGTACTCTTTTGAGATTGGTTCTGTAGTTTCAGAACTGTCTGGATAAGGTGTTAAAAGCATAGATGTTGAGGAGGGAGATGGTGTTGAATGGACATCTTCAGTTGAATATATAGTTGGATGAGCTGATTCTGTTGAAGTTGGTTCTGTAGTTTCAGAACTGACTGATGGATAATGTGTTAAGGGCATAGATGTTGAGTATATGGATTGTGTTGAATTAACATCTTCGGTTGAGGAGGACACAGTGGGATATGCTGACTCCTCTGTTGCAGAGACCACTTGACTTGTTTGGATTGTGCTTTTTGTTGCTGTGGTCACTACTGGTGTGGATCGGAAATCTGTTGTTGGAAATGAAGGAGCTGTTTCTCCTGTAGAAGTTATGTCTACTGATATGTATTTATTAGTGCTTGAGGTAATGGGTCCTGCAGAGTCAGTAAGTATAGAGGTAAGAGATGTTAAAGTTGTTTCTGACTCAGTAGTTGATGGTGACTGTGTCCCTTCAGAAGAGACCACAGGAGTTGCTTGTGTGGATACTTTTGTTGTTGGAAATGTTTCAGTTGCGCTTCCTGTGAACGATGTTAGCATAGCTATAGAGATGTGTTCAGTTGTTGACAATAAAGCCATGGTTTCATCTGTGGTTGGAAATGCTGATGATTGTTGGATTGTTTGGTCTGGTGCAGGTGAAGATTCAGAAGTGTGTCCAGTTACTTTACTAGATGTGTACTCTGTTGAAATTGGTTCTGTGGTTTCAGAACTGACAGATGGATGAGGTGTTAAAGGCTTGGATGTTGAGAAGGTGGATTGTGTTGAATTAACATCTTCAGTTGAGGAGTACGAAGTGGAATAAGCTGATTCCTCTGTTGTAGAGATTATTTGACTTGTTTGGATTGTGCTTTCTGTTTCTGTGGTCACTATTGGTGTGGATCGGAAATCTGTTGTTGGATATGAAGGAGCTGTTACTCCCATGGAAGTTATGTCTGTTGATGTGTATCCATTAGTGCCTGAGGTAAGGGGTGCTGCAGAGTCAGTAATTATAGAGGTAAGAGATGTTAAAGTTGTTGCTGACTCAGTAGTTGATGGTGATTGTGTCCCTTCAGGTGAGAATAAAGGAGTTACTTGTGTGGATACTTTTGTTGTTGGAAATGTTTCAGTTGGACGTCCTGTGAATGTTGGTAGTATGGTTGACGACTTGTATTCAGATGTTGAAAATGAAGCCAATGTTTCATCTGTGGTTGCTTGCTGACTTGTTTGGTCTGTTGCTAGTGAAGATTTAGAAGTTTGTCTAGTTGATACACTTGACATGTACTCTGTTGAAGTTGGTTCTGTAGTTTCAGAACTGACTGATGGATGGGGTGTTAAGGGCAGAGATGTTGAGTAGGTGGATTGTGTTGAATGGACATCTTCAGTTGAGGAGGACACAGTGGAATGAGCTGATTCCTCTGTTGTAAAGACTATTTGACTTGTTTGGATTGTGCTTTCTGCTGCTGTGGTCACTACAGGTGTGGATCGGAAATCTGTTGTTGGAAATGAATCCATGGTTTCATCTGTGGTTGAAAATGCTGATGATTGTTGGCTTGTTTGGTCTGGTGCATGTGAAGATTCAGAAGTGTATTCAGTTACTTTACTAGATGTGTACTCTGTTGGAGTTGGTTCTATAGTTTCAGAACTGACTGATGGATGGGGTGTTAAGGGCATAGATGTTGAGTAGGTGGGCAGTGTTGAATGGACATCTTCAGTTGAGGAGGACACAGTGGAATGAGTTGATTCCTCTGCTGTGGAGAGCATTTGACTTGTTCGGATTGTGCTTTCTGTTGCTGTGGTCACTACTGGTGTGGATCGGAAATCTGTTGTTGGAAATGAAGGAGTTGTTACTCCTGTAGAAATCATGTCTGTTGATGTGTATCTATTAGTGCTTGAAGTAATGGGTGCTGCAGAGTCAGTAATTATAGAGGTAAGAGATGTTAAAGTTGTTGCTGACTCAGTAGTTGATGGGGATTGTGTCCCTTCAGTTGAGAACACATGAGTTACTTGTGTGGATACTTCTGATATTGGAAACGTTTGAGTTGCACTTCCTGTGAATGGTGTTAGCTTAGCTGTGGAGATGTGTTCAGTTGTTGGAAATGAAGCCATGGTTTCTTCTGTAGTTGGAAATGCTGACAACTGGCTTGTTTGGTCTGCTGCAGGTGAAGATTCAGAAGTGTGTTCAGTTACTTTACTAGATGTGTACTCTGTTGAAGTTGGTTCTGTAATTTCAGAACTGGCTGATGGATGAGGTGTTAAGGGCATAGATGTTGAGTAGGTTGGTAGTGTTGAATGGACATCTTCAGTTGAGGAGGACACAGTGGAATGAGTTGATTCCTCTGCTGTGGAGAGCATTTGACTTGTTTGGATTGTGCTTTCTGTTGCTGTGGTCACTACTGGTGTGGATATAAAATCTGTTGTTGGAAATGAAGTAGTTGTTACTCCTGTAGAAATCATGTCTGTTGATGTGTATCTATTAGTGCTTGAAGTAATGGGTGCTGCAGAGTCAGTAATTATAGAGGTAAGAGATGTTAAAGTTGTTGCTGACTCAGTAGTTGATGATGAGTGTGTCCCTTCAGTTGGGAACACATGAGTTACTTGTGTAGATACTTCTGCTGTTGGAAATGTTTCAGTTGGACGTCCTGTAATTAAAGTTTCAGAAGTGTGTCCAGTTGTTTTACTTGATGTGTACTCTGTTGAAGTTGCTTCTGTTGTTTTGTAACTGTCCGGATAAGGTGTTACGTGCATAGATGTTGAGTAGGTGGATTGTGTTGAATGGACATCTTCAGTTGAGGAGAACACAGTGGAATGAGCTGATTCCTCTGTTGCAGAGACCACTTGACTTGTTTGGATTGTGCTTTCTGCTGCTTTTGTCACTATTGGTGTGGATCGGAAATCTGTTGTTGGAAATGAATCCATGGTTTCATCTGTGGTTGAAACTGCTGATGATTGTTGGCTTGTTTGGTCTGGTGATGCTGAAAATTTAGAGGTCTGTCCAGTTATTTTACTTGATGTGTACTCTTTTGAGATTGGTTCTGTAGTTTCAGAACTGTCTGGATAAGGTGTTAAAAGCATAGATGTTGAGGAGGGAGATGGTGTTGAATGGACATCTTCAGTTGAATATATAGTTGGATGAGCTGATTCTGTTGAAGTTGGTTCTGTAGTTTCAGAACTGACTGATGGATAATGTGTTAAGGGCATAGATGTTGAGTATATGGATTGTGTTGAATTAACATCTTCGGTTGAGGAGGACACAGTGGGATATGCTGACTCCTCTGTTGCAGAGACCACTTGACTTGTTTGGATTGTGCTTTTTGTTGCTGTGGTCACTACTGGTGTGGATCGGAAATCTGTTGTTGGAAATGAAGGAGCTGTTTCTCCTGTAGAAGTTATGTCTACTGATATGTATTTATTAGTGCTTGAGGTAATGGGTCCTGCAGAGTCAGTAAGTATAGAGGTAAGAGATGTTAAAGTTGTTTCTGACTCAGTAGTTGATGGTGACTGTGTCCCTTCAGAAGAGACCACAGGAGTTGCTTGTGTGGATACTTTTGTTGTTGGAAATGTTTCAGTTGCGCTTCCTGTGAACGATGTTAGCATAGCTATAGAGATGTGTTCAGTTGTTGACAATAAAGCCATGGTTTCATCTGTGGTTGGAAATGCTGATGATTGTTGGATTGTTTGGTCTGGTGCAGGTGAAGATTCAGAAGTGTGTCCAGTTACTTTACTAGATGTGTACTCTGTTGAAATTGGTTCTGTGGTTTCAGAACTGACAGATGGATGAGGTGTTAAAGGCATAGATGTTGAGTAGGTGGATTGTGTTGAATTAACATCTTCAGTTGAGGAGTACGAAGTGGAATAAGCTGATTCCTCTGTTGTAGAGATTATTTGACTTGTTTGGATTGTGCTTTCTGTTTCTGTGGTCACTATTGGTGTGGATCGGAAATCTGTTGTTGGATATGAAGGAGCTGTTACTCCCATGGAAGTTATGTCTGTTGATGTGTATCCATTAGTGCCTGAGGTAAGGGGTGCTGCAGAGTCAGTAATTATAGAGGTAAGAGATGTTAAAGTTGTTGCTGACTCAGTAGTTGATGGTGATTGTGTCCCTTCAGGTGAGAATAAAGGAGTTACTTGTGTGGATACTTTTGTTGTTGGAAATGTTTCAGTTGGACGTCCTGTGAATGTTAGTAGTATGGTTGACGACTTGTATTCAGATGTTGAAAATGAAGCCAATGTTTCATCTGTGGTTGCTTGCTGACTTGTTTGGTCTGTTGCTAGTGAAGATTTAGAAGTTTGTCTAGTTGATACACTTGACATGTACTCTGTTGGAGTTGGTTCTATAGTTTCAGAACTGACTGATGGATGGGGTGTTAAGGGCATAGATGTTGAGTAGGTGGGCAGTGTTGAATGGACATCTTCAGTTGAGGAGGACACAGTGGAATGAGTTGATTCCTCTGCTGTGGAGAGCATTTGACTTGTTTGGATTGTGCTTTCTGTTGCTGTGGTCACTACTGGTGTGGATCGGAAATCTGTTGTTGGAAATGAAGGAGTTGTTACTCCTGTAGAAATCATGTCTGTTGATGTGTATCTATTAGTGCTTGAAGTAATGGGTGCTGCAGAGTCAGTAATTATAGAGGTAAGAGATGTTAAAGTTGTTGTTGACTCAGTAGTTGATGGTGAGTGTGTCCCTTCAGAGGAGACCACAGGAGTTGCTTGTGTGGATACTTTTGTTGTTGGAAATGTTTCAGTTGAGCTTCCTGTGAACAGTGTTAACATAGCTATAGAGATGTGTTCAGTTGTTGACAATAAAGCCATGGTTTCATCTGTGGTTGGAAATGCTGATGATTGTTGGATTGTTTGGTCTGGTGCAGGTGAAGATTCAGAAGTGTGTCCAGTTATTTTACTTGGTGTGTACTCTGTTGAAGTTGGTTCTGTAGTTTCAGAACTGACTGATGGATGGGGTGTTAAGGGCATAGATGTTGAGTAGGTTGATGGTGTCAAATTGACATCTTCAGTTGAGAACACAGTAGAGTGAGCTGATTCCTCTGTTGTAGGGACTGTGTGGCTTGTTTGTATTGTGCTCTCTGTTGCCATTGACACTACTAATGTGGATCTGAATTCTATTGTTGAAAATGTTTCAGTTGTACTTCCTGTGAATGATGGTAGTTTAGTTGTGGATTTGTATTCAGTTGTTGGAAATGAATCCATGGTTTCATGCGTGGTTGGAAATGCTGATGATTGCTGGATTGTTTGGTCGGGTTCATGTGAAGATTCAGAAGTGTGTCCAGTTATTTTACTTGATGTATACTCTGTTGAAGTTGGTTCTTTAGTTTCAGAACTGACTGATGGATAATGTGTTAAAGGTATAGATGTTATGTAGGTGGATGGTGTTGAATGAACATCTTCAGTTGAGGAGGACACAGTGGGATGAGGTAATTCCTCTGTTGCAGAGACCACTTGACTTGTTTGAATTGTGCTCTCTGTTGCTGTAGCCGTAACTGACATGGATCTAAATTCAGTGTAGAATAAAGGAGTTACTTGTGTTGATACTTTTGTTGTTGGAAATGTTTCAGTTGGACTTCCTGTGAACGGTGTTAGCATAGCTGTGGAGATGTGTTCAGTTGTTGACAATGAAGCCATGGTTTCATCTGTGATTGGAAATGCTGATGATTGCTGACTTGTTTCATCTGGTGCAGGTGAAGATTCAGAAGTGTGTCCAGTTACTTTACTTGATGTGTACTCTGTTGAAGTAGGTTCTGTAGTTTCAGAACTTACTGTTAGATAAGCTGTTAAAGGCATAGATGTTGAGTAGGTGGATTGTGTTGACCTGACATCTTCAGTTGAGGAAGACACAGCGGAATGAGAGGACTTCTCTGTTGTAGACATGGTGGAGCTTGTTTGGATTGTGTTTTCTGTTGTTACTACTACTGGTGTGGAAGAATATACTGGGATTTGTTGACTTGTCTTTCTTGACGCTTCTGAAGTTCCACTGGTTTGTTCAGTTATGTCTACTGGTGTGTATTTATTTGTTCCTGATGTGGTAAGCACTGCAGAATCAGTATTTATAGAGGCAAGAGACATTGTTGCTGATTGAAAGGTTGATGGTGATTGCCTACCTTCAGTTGAGGATAAAGGAGATCTTTGGGTGGGTGCATCTGTTGTAGGAAAAGTTTGAAGTGCACTTCCTGTGAACGGTGTTAGTACAGTTGTGGAGATGTGCTCAGTTGTTGAAAATGAAGTCATGGTTTCATCTTTGGTTGGAAATTCTGATGAGAAATCTTCTGCTGTACTTGTTTCAGGTGTATTTCCAGTGAAGGTTGGTAGCATATTTTTGGAGACTTGCTGACTCGTTTGGTCTTGTGATGGTGAAGATTCAGAAGATTCTGCAGTTATTTTAACTGATATGGATGCTGTTACGCTTGCTTTGGTAGTTTTAGAAGTGACTGGTTGATGAGGTGTCACTATTGTGGATGTTGAAAAGGTGGATGGTGTAGAGTGGACATCTTCAGTTGAGAAGAAACGAGTCAGCTCTTCTGGTTGTTCTGTTAAAGAAACTACTGGACTTTTGTTGGAGATTTTTGTTGCAGTGGAAAAAGATGGACTTGTACTCCTTGGCACTTCTGATTTTTCTGTCGATTGTCCAGTTTTGTTGTCCTCTGTCGACGTGTCTTCTTTAGTGCTTGATGTCAGATAAATTATGGAGGTAAGAGATGTAAAGGTTGTTGTTGATTGGGTCGTTGATGATGAATGTGTGCCTTCACTTGAGGATACAGAAGTGATTTTAGTTGATTCTTCAGTTGGAGATGTGATTGGGCTTGTTTTGGTTGTATTTCCTGTAGACGTTTCTAGAATAGTTGTGGAGTTGTATTCAGTTGTTGAAAATGAAGCCACGGTTTCATCTGAGGCTGGAAATGATGATAAATGATTTGTTTTTAAATGAATAAATGAGCTTGTTGTAGAAGATAACTCAGATTCAGAAATGACCGATGTCAAAGGTGTTGAACTGGTGGATGGTGTTGAACTTGCATCTTCACTTGAAGAGGACAGTGTGGTCGGTGACGATTCCTGTGCTGTATAAAATGCTAATAAATAAAAACATTATACTTTGCTGAATGCTGGTTCATAATCTAAAGGTAAGATGTCATTTTAAAAAGACTCTATGCAAAATATTTCTTAAAATAAATTTGAAACCACTGTGTAAAAGGGCGTATCTTTTATGGCTCTGCGTCATCGCTTTTACAGGTTAATCGTAAGACTTTTATGAACTAAAATACACGTTAAAATATGTTTCGATACCAACATGCCACTCCTAAAAATCAGAACAAACAGCCAATCCCTAAACTCCATTTTGCGCTATTTTTTGTAGCACCGTGGACAGAATGAGAACTTAATTTTTCTTTTTAGAATATTTATTGTCGTATTTTAATCCAGTCTAGAGCATTTTTTACTGTGTAGAACTTTAACTTTAATATATGCATCTTCAAATATCACCATGGTCCAAAATCCCCAACATATCAGCTGTATTATGAAGTTATCATTTATCAGAATGTCTATTACAGTACAGCGCTTGACAATGAAATATACGTTTTCAGCACATTTAAATTTTCAATCTGATGATCTTAATCTGATCCTCTAAAATTTTCGGATCGTAAATACATCACTGTAGAAGACTTTTAATCCACTGACTGTTAACATACACCAACCAGGCATGACATTATGACCACCTGCCTAATATTCTTTTGGTCCCCCTTTTGCCCTGACCCGTCCTGTACTGTGTATTCTGACCCCTTTCTATCAGAACCAGCATTAACGTCTTCAGCAATTTGAGCAACAGTAGCTCGTCTGTTGGATCGGATCACACAGGCCAGCCTTCGCTCCCCACATGCATCAATGGGCCTCGGCCGCCCATGACCCTGTCGCCGGTTCACCACTGTTCCTTCCTTGGACCACTTTTGATAGATACGGACCACTGCAGACCAGGAACACCCCACAAGAGCTGCAGTTTTGGAGATGCTCTGATCCAGTGGTCTAGCCATCACAATTTGGCCCTTCGTCAAACTCAAAGCTCAAATCCTTACGCTTGTCCATTTTTCCTGCTTCTAACTTCAACTTTGAGGACAAAATGTTGCCTTGCTGCCTAATATATCCCACCCACTAACAGGTGCCATGATGAGGAGATCATCAGTCTTATTCACTTCACCTCTTACTGGTCATAATGTTATGCCTGATAAGTGCCTTGTATGTTGATGTTCATACACTTCACTACTGATAATATTTAACAAATAACTAATACACCAGAAATAAATTAAATTAAATACTAAAATTGGGTTAAACTTACCAGTCTGTGTTGCTGCCGGAGTCAGAAGTATTACAGTCAACAGGATTGCAGGATAAAGTCTGGGTTTATTTCCTACAAAACCTTCCATTCTCATTAAACTGGCTTGTTTTGTGCTGATAAAATCGACAGTCGTCTCATTTAAGCGTCTTTTTTTCCCCTCTGCATTCATAACATCGGCTTCAGGGAGGAATTTTCATATCTTTCCCGTCCACCAGATAATGAGCTGATGAGGAGCATATGTTCCGTATGTCATCGAGTAGTTGAGAAAGGTAAGAGTCACACCTTGTGTAAACCACTGTAATGTGAACGAGAGTAGAGCGATCACACCCCCCCCATTAAACATAACTAAATCGGAGAGTTAATAAATAAACTGCTATAAGACTCCAGCCCAGTTTTTTAATATGCTTTAAAGGAAATCATAGAATGGTCCAGGTTAAAGGAATCTCAGACAAACCGAAACCCGAGGCTGATTTAGATCAGGAGAGGTGTATCTCGGAAATAATGCTGCAACAACAGTTTATTTGTCTGATGCTTTTCCTTAACTCTTTTCCCCAGAGGACAAAAATGTAATTTCCCCAGTTTTTATCGTGTCCATGTTCATGATCGAGCGTCTTTGTCTTGTTCCGTTCCACAGTGGTGGTTTATATGAAAGTAGACATTCAGGATTTTAAGAATTTTTTAGTGTTTCTGAAGTATTTCTGATTGTTTTTAGCGTGAATAATCACCCCTAGTATGTGAATATTCACAGAAAAGTTCCAAATAAACAGACAAATGTTTGTATCTTCAAAGTACTGGCTGATATCAAACCCATTTCTGCTCTCTGAGATGTTCTCCAAGTGCTTGTTCATCTAAAAAGCAGCTCAAATTGCATCTTCAACCAGGAAAGTTCTAAGCAAGGTTCTCCAACAGAGCGGAAAACACACGTCTAAAACACACTGAAAGCCAACAGACTCGTTTCAGGTCAGACTCACAGCCTGGATATCATTCGGTTCTTTATACTGATTGAAAACGTCTCAGAAGTCCATTTCCGTTCCAGTGGATGCCGGAGTACTGGGAAAAATGGGTTAAATAAAGGAAAAACAGTTAAATATAGGTTCTTAACACACCTGAAAAAGTTAGCAGTTAATTGTCTAAATCTTAAACTCTTAAGCACACTTGAGGTTGCAGTCCTTAAAGATTATCTTGGCTCTTCTGACCTTCACAACAAGAGACTCTTAAAGTTATAAGTGAGGAACTGAAGAAACACAGGACCACAGGATTGGTCTAAGGAAACATTAGAGCCAATAGATTGGAATCTCGGGGGCACTGCATCACAGATCATTTACATAGAATTGAGGAAATCTCAGATCACTCACAATAAATCGCATCCTACCCCGCTGGAGGGTGAAACCTTCGTCAACAGGGACACGATTTCCAACCGAGGCGGAGAAGTCCGTTTATTACACCTGATCTGTCTCTGTTCTATAAACAGATACTTTCTCAGAGCTCATAAATGATTGTTAGGCAAACGTTTTTTTTTATTGCCTCGTAGCCATAACACCCACACCTCTGTTTGCTGTTTCAATTTAATCTGAATATGGATCTTGCCTAGAATAAAGAAAATATTTCCTGGTAATTGTTCTCTTATTTCTATTAAGCATCAGGTCAGATGCAGGAATCATATCATGAAACCTTTTTTTAAATAGGAGAGACATGAGGCTCGTGCGCTGGGATACTGGTGTGATTTATTTAAAATTTTATTTTATTTTAATGTAAAAATATGGCATAAAACTCCATGAGATATGTGGCATTAAAGCTGCTTTGAAAAAGAAAGGAGAAATTTTCTTCGCATTAAATGACATTTATTGAACAATACACATCACAGTACAGTTTAACTGATTATATATATATAAAACAACCCAAGCATTAGACCATCAGGAGGAGTCACAATCTCTCATTAGATCACGTGAGTGGAAGCTTCTAAAAGGATGCTGGAAAAAAAGAAATTGTGTTATTTTTTATCCGTTTAGATTAAATGCTACTGTTCTGCCTGCTTCTCGTCTTCATCTTCATCCTGAGGCGTCGTTTCCTGTTTCAAAGCTGCTGCCGCTTTCCTCCGTTCTGCCTGTGTGATGGTCATGGGATGCAGCGGGAAAAATCCGGCCAGTCCTGAAATACATGCAACGCAAACAAACCTGTTAAAACGTCGTCATTTCAGAGCAGAACAGATTTCCTGAGCTGATGCACTGACCCAAGAGCTTGGCCACAGGTTTAGTGGGATGAGCTCCGCATCCCATCCAGTACTTGATCCTGTCGTAGTTAAAGCTGACGAGTTTCTCGTCGTAGACGTTGGGGAGCGGGTCGTACGATCCCAGCTGCTCGATGTATTTTCCGTCTCGCGCCCTTTTGTTGTAGGCGGCCACGATACGGTAAAACGGTCTGTTGGTGGCGCCGCCCAGAGCCAGGCGGATAACCACATGACCTCCGTGGTACTTCTTCAGTAATAATGATGCTGTGAGGGAACAGACACAATCCATGTTTTCATGATGGCAGTATAAATACAATAAAGGCAATAAATAAATCAATAAAAATACAGTATAAATACAATAAAGACAACATAAAATATAAATCCATAATGAGCATATTTCTGGGGAAAATAAGTTCAGGTTCAAGTTTTCAAAAGATAACTTTTTTAACAATTTTAATGTCTACATGCTTTGATTTAGTTAAACGTTAAATATTGTGATAGCGTCAAATTCTTCAGAAACATCAGAATCATTTCAGTATCGGGTCGAATTCATGAAGCATCAAATCCTGTGATGAAATGAGGCGAGGGTCAGGGTTCGGACTGATCCTTAAATTTAAAGTGTAATTTAAATACACACCTGATCAAGTCATTCAAATACAGTTATACTATATTGCCAAAAGTTTTGGGACACCCCTCCAAATGAGTTCAGGTGTTGTTTTTCAGGGGTTGGGCTCGGCCTCTTAGTTCCAGTGAAAGGAACTCTTAATGCTTCAGCTTCATACCAAGACATTTTGGACAATTTCATGCTCTTTGTGGGAACAGTTTGGGGATGACCCCTTCCTGTTCCAACATGACTGCACACCAGTGACCAAAGCAAGGTCCATAAAGACATGGATGAGTGAGTTTGGTGTGGAGGAACTTGACTGGCCTGCACAGAGTCCTGACCTCAACCCCATAGAACACCTTTGGGATGTATTAGAGCGGAGACTGTGAGCCAGACCTTCTCGTCCAACATCAGTGTCTGACCTCACAAATGTGCTTCTAGAGGAACGGCCAAAAATTCCCATAAACACACTCCTAAACCTTGTGGAAAGCCTTCCCAGAAGAGTTGAAGCTGTTATAGCTGTAAAGGGCGGGACAACTCCATATTACATTCATGTGCATGTGAAGGCAGACGTCTCAGTTTTGTCCTGGCTCACAGTCTCCACTCTAATCCATCCCAAAGGTGTTCTACGGGGTTGAGGTCAGGACTCTGCAGGCCAGTCATGTTCCTCCACACCAAACTCACTCATGACTTCAG
Source organism: Hemibagrus wyckioides (assembly GCF_019097595.1). NCBI lineage: Eukaryota > Metazoa > Chordata > Actinopteri > Siluriformes > Bagridae > Hemibagrus > Hemibagrus wyckioides. The sequence goes on along the minus strand of NC_080730.1, from coordinate 2,156,939 downwards.
TGATATGGAGGGGTGTCCCAAAATTTATATAGTGTATATTTAATCTAAAAGCCTGTGATCAGACTTCTGTAGTCTGATCAAACGTTAGAGAAACTCTGGTCATAATCTCGAAAGATAACACCTTTAAGTTCTTTATAATAGATGAGACATAATAAATACTTACACAGATGCACCATCGTTCTGTTTCAGTCCTAGAAAAAAATCAAGCGCAAAAAAACCCCAATTAATATCAAGATTTCTCACTGATTTCACAATCTGCAGGAGATATAACAATAAAGTTTTAACCGTAAAACGTGCGAATCCTCATAAAGAACATGAACAAATCCTGCGCACTGCTACATGCTAAATAGCCGCTTACTTGGATATTAACTTTCTTATCTCAAAATTTCGACAAACATATTTGACTCACTTCGTAACAAATCTTGGAAATGTATTTCTTGTAGGAGAAATTACGATTGGTTTCGTAAAACAGCAGAGCCGACATCAACAACATGACATTTGCAAGGGCGCCGCCATTTTTTATTTTTGCGTCATTAAACTTAACCGGAAGCGACATTTACACTTGCAGTTCTACGGATTGTCCACTTGATGGCGACAAAGTATTGTTTTTTTTTTATTTACTTGACGAGTCTTCTACAGTAAACGTGTCATTTAAAAAAATATTATATTTTTTTTTACAAGAAATAAAATACATGATTATCATTTCTGATTGATTTGAAATATAGTAATCACTTAAATAACGTTTTATTATTTTCCATGTTAAAAATTTGTCTTTCAAACTCATAATTTTTTAACATTTATTACACATTGATTTATTACATGAAATCAAAAAGTGAGAAATAATACAAAAGAAGGATTTTTGTAGGGAAACAGTGGCAGTAATAAAGACTGTGATTACACCACACTTTCAGAAAATTCTTAAATGCATCCTATGTGGCGAATGGGCCGAGGATGATCATCTCAGAGCGAGCTTTTATTCATTTATTCTATATTTTTAAGGGTTTTTAGGAAGCAGGATGATGTGTTTCAGTCTGTTAGTGATGCTCAGATGACCGGATGATGTGGCTGAAAAAAAAGGAGAAGCACCATTTTGACTGAATGCATATTGTCATTATTGTCATTATTGTTATTATTATTATTATTATTATTATTATTATTATTATTATTACTTTTTTCCTAATTACTGTTTAGATGATTGTGGAACATTTATTCACACCTCAGGGCACCAGGACACGGTTCAAAGACACCAGCAGACTTCCTCTGGACTGTGAGGAAATGAAATATAATGATTTCAAGAACTTTAAAATAATCCTGGAGGGTGTCTGTAATTCTGCCACATATTTTGTTGATAGAAGAAATCAAACACTCCATGGCAGGCTGCTTTAGGAAAATAACCAGCAACCAAGTGGAGTTACCACAAAGTCGATTATTTACTATAGATTTATTATAGAAATATTATGGAAATGACGAGCAAATTAATGCATAACTGATTTTGTAGCTGCATTTCTGTCAGAGCTGCTGGTGTAAAAAAAAAATCATCCTTAAAACTTTCTCACACAAACAGAGGATGTGACGCAAGATGATAAATTTATGAGGCATCTCCCCAAATAAATAAATACAAATAAATCATTTAGATTCATTTATATTAAATGCAAACATTGTAAAAAAAAATCCTTCAGATTAAATAAAAATTAAAAAGATTAAATAAAAAAAAATTGTAATAAAAGGTAAAATTGATGCTTTTCTATGAAGTGTAATAAAAAATTAAATTATTTTCCTATTTTTGACTTATTTTTGACATTAATTTATTGTTTCATATATCATTTGTTTTTATATGTAATTTTAATCTTTCTTCTAACTTTAAAAAATATGTTTTGTAATAATAATAATAATAATAATAATAATAATAATAATAATTATTATTATTATTATAGCAACAAAACAATAATAATTATTATTATTAATATAAATGTTATTATTTTCAGCACTGTTCTTTACTCTGATTGGTCAGAATTTTGGTGGTGATTTTTTATTTTTTCCATAACGGAAAAGGACATTTAATTTAATTTAATTAGAGGTTTCATTTATGGAAGGAGTCTCCAGTGTCAGCGCTTTGCAAATGACAGTTTATGGTTTGACCTTTTCTCATTAAGACGACAAGCTGGAAATGTTTATCGACGCTGCGAATGAATTCGTTTTGCAGACATTAAATACAAAAATAAAGTAGAGCATGTTCTTTAACAAATAAAAATGTTAGATAGGAATTTGATGAGCTTGCGGATGTTAACAGTAACTCTGCTTCATCACACCACTCCATCGCTGATTATTTTCCTCTAACGGAACCACACGCTGTGTTTTATTCCTTATTTCTACAAGTTTATTAAAGAAAAAGTAAAAAAGGTGGAGGTCATTTTGTTCTCGGCGTATACAGACGGATAGCCGTCGTCATTCTTCTATCGCTCCATCATCGTTCCACTCAGACTTTCACGTCTGAAATAATGTTCAAGAAGCAATTTCCTTCCACACCTAACCTCATGCGGTTTAAGTCGTTTGGCCTGAAGAGACGGAGATGGAATCTACAAGTGCGCCTGTGTTTATATGCATAGACGTGGCCTGGAGGTGCGCAGAAACAAATCACCAATCACCCTTATCCACTTTAAAAGGCTTTATGCACTTAAAAGGCCTTTTTGAGCCGGCCAGATTGGATGAGCGCTGGCTTTTAAGACGTACACTTTGAGCTCTACGGCCATCCAGACAGCTCCAGCAGACGATAGTCATACTTCATTAGAGGAAAGAGCCCTTGGCCCTGTGTGTGTGTGTGTGTGTGTGTGTGAGAGGAGGACACTTCACCCTGGTTCCCCAGGTCACACTCCTGAGAGCAGGACGAGATGGTGAGGTCAGACGACTCCTGTTTATCAGGAAGAGCCGAGTTCTAGAGTGAAGAGAGAAGAGCGAGCACTTTGTGTTAAAGTTGTGTCAGAGTGTAGTGGAGTTAACGACACCGCAGTGTCCTGCTGGCCGATGATGAGACGACAACATAAACATTCTGATCCTGATGATAAAGGTGAAGCGGCTCTTTCGCTGATGTCATTTACTGATAAAACTGTTTTTTTTATTTTAAGCTTCATTTTTATTTTTTTTTGGTGCAAAATTGCCTTTTAAACCCCTTGCAAGAACTTCAAAAGGGCTAATCAGGAACTCAGCAGGGACTTAATTCGGGTCAGTGGATCTCGATAGCGGTTTAATTCCCATGGCGTACCGGTCAGAACAGGAAGATTGTGTCGAGTGTAGTCTTACATCCTTACATTACATACTTATCACTTATCCAATACAACCACTTTAGGAGGCTAAGAACCTTTAATTAGCCAACGATCCTCTTAAAGAACCTTTATTGTGCTTTAAGATAGCTAAATGTTGAACACCAGACAGGTTTGAGGTGTGTGTGTGTGTGTTAAACGTCAGTGTGCTGTGGAGGACATACAGCCGGTCACTTCATCTGGCAGTTATTACACACTTTATACACCAGGCATTATACAGTTAATACACCACTTATTACACAGTTAATATACCAGTTATTATACTAGGTGTTATACAGTTAATAGACTTATTACACGTAATTAGTAATAACACGTGTAATAAGTACATGGCACTTATTACACCAATTATTACGCTAGTGAATACACCAGTTATTACAGTTAATACACCGGTTATTACAGCAATTATTATACAGTTATTACAGCAGTTATTACATGTTAATATGCCAATCATTAAACCACTTGTTACTACACTACTTATTACATCAGTTAGTACACCAGTTATTACACAGTTAATATACCAGTTATTATACTAGGTGTTATACAGTTAATAGACCACTTATTACACTAATTATTAAGTCAGCAAATACACCAGTTATTACAGTTAATACACCGGTTAATACACCACTTATTACACAGTTAATATACCAGTTATTATACTAGGTGTTCTACAGTTAATAGACTTATTACACGTAATTAATAATAACACGTGTAATAAGTACATGGCACTTATTACACCAATTATTACGCTAGTGAATGCACCAGTTATTACAGTTAATACACCGGTTATTACAGCAATTATTATACAGTTATTACAGCAGTTATTACATGTTAATATGCCAATCATTAAACCACTTGTTACTACACTACTTATTACATCAGTTAGTACACCAGTTATTACACAGTTAATATGGCAGTTATTATACTAGGTATTATACAGTTAATAGACCACTTATTACACTAATTATTAAGTCAGCAAATACACCAGTTATTACAGTTAATACACCAGTTAATACACCACTTATTACACAGTTAATATACCAGTTATTATACTAGGTATTATACAGTTAATAGACCACTTATTACACTAATTATTAAGTCAGCAAATACACCAGTTATTACAGTTAATACACCGGTTAATTCACCAGTTATTACACAGTTAGTACAACAGTTATTGAACCAGTCATTAAACCACTTGTTTTACATGTTACTACACCACTTATTACACAGTTAATACATGTTATTAGACCGTTAATATGCCTGTTATGAAACCACTTGTTACTTGTTACTACACCACTTATTCATCAGTTAGCTGACTAGTTATTAAACAGTTATTATACAGTACACCATTCAATGCACCAGTTTATTACACCTGTTATTACAGCCACTCTTGGATAACGGGTTCTTTAAAGGATTCTTGGAGTTTCTTTTTAGAAAGCTCAGAGTCAGTGTCTGTACAGATAAACCTTTATTATATTTTATTATATCTGTCATAATTTATTAGATTCTTTTTTTATTAATTCATTGTTATACATTGAACCTTGAAAAAAAAAACATTTTTCTTTAAAATATACATTTAGAAATTGATGAGGGAAAAAAACACTGTTGTGTTCTCCAGAGAACCTTTAAAGGAACAACACGAGAGCCTTCAGGAGGTTTCAGGAGATTTTTTGTTTAATTGGAAGTTCATGTTTAAAGGGTTCTTTGACGGTTCCTCTGGGTGTTTAATGGTAACTTTTTGTTCTTCAGAGCACAAAAGAACAAATGAAGAACATTTAAAGGTTTTAAACATTATAGTGATTGTTATTACATTATTACTAACAGGTTATAAACACTGATCATTTAAAAGCATTGTTATAAACAAAGTTATAAAAACGGCGTGAGTGACTTTGCAGAGCTTTAATTCAGACTGATTTCTGGTCTTATGTGTTCTGCTCCTGTGTATAGATTTAAATTCACTGTGTGTGTGTGTGTGTGTGTGTGTGTGTGTGTGTGTGTGTGTGTGTGTAAGATAATTGAAGTGCATGCTTGATCTAATGCATGACGGCGTTCATGATGATTAATATTACTCGAAGATACTCATGCGCATAACTGTTAGCGTTTTTAGTCAGTAGGTTAAAAGCCTGTGTTTTATGCGACAGAGATGCTGGGGATTATATTTCAAACCACAACAATAAAAAATTGTCAACAAAATATTCTTCACATTTTTGTGTTTAAAGCTTTTGGCCTGATGCTGTCACTCATTTTATTTATTTATTTATTTATTTATTTTTAAATGTATTTATTGCATGTCATTATTGTTATTTTCAATGAAGTGAAAAGAAGATCTTGAAATATTTAACTTGGAATATTGAACGCAAACTCCAGCCATTCCTGAACATCTTTTGTCCGTCCACTAGCCGAGCCAGACTTTGACTGATCTCCGCTTTCACTGCACTGTTTTATAAAGATGTGTATCTCTGACCCTCTCGCTGTCTCTAATGAAAGTGTGAAGCCTAACAAGCAGCAGCTCTTTCCTACTACATGACATCTTACACCCTCTCTCTCTCGCTCTCTCTCTCTCTCTCTCTCTCTCTCCGGCCTCCAGGATAAAATAATTCTGCCGAGGAAGCAATAACACATTGACATAATTCTCAGCAGATGTGAGCGTGCCTCGGCAAGTTAACAAGGTCCACGGGGAGGGCCAAGAGCGGCCGCCATGGCAGTGTGAGCTGTGAGGAGCGGGGAGATGAGATGAGATGAGATGAGATGGTTCATGGAGATTTGGGAACACCTCTGGAGTTCACTCAGGTATCTGATACATGTTGTTAAACTTTAAGTCTAACTTTAATTGTGAGTCTTCTGGACTTTTTCTTATCTGTCCTGTGTGTGTGAAACATTAGAGGAGGAGTGTGGTGCAGTGTAAGTCACTTCATGCTTGTCTACTATAAACTTTCTAATATTTAGTTTCGCTCTTAACTTTCTGTTTATAATTAAAATCTAAACATGTGCGAAGACCTTTTCTAACCTGCATGCAGTGTATCTTTAAAGCTTTTCCCTAAATTCAAACTGTACAACATTTCCACATTATATTATTAATGGTTGAAAGGGTAAAGATACTCGAGCAACAAGGAGAGGTTCAGTTCAATTCCCCCACAAACTCCATGTGCAGTGTTTATGAGAACAGCGTGGCTCATCATTTACTCTCTAATCCCTCTGGAGAAACACTTAAAGGTTCCTGAGAAAAAATTCCAACAAATAACCCTAAAAGAAATCTATTAAAATAAATATTTGATGTATTAAGAAAAACACAATGACCAGTAATTTGCTCTTAAAACATTCACATACAAAAAAAAAATTAGTTTTTTAAGAACCAATGATCCCCTTTCTTTCATTTAATGTGTGAATTTTCTGTAGGAGCAGGAATATATTATTTTTAATATTTTATTATAACATTATTCATATCTTTGAGTGTTCAGGTGTATTAGTCAGTGGTGTTAAGCAGTGGACTTGCCTTGGCCCTCGGAATAACACATCTAGTCCCCTTTAATGCTGACTCTTCTCTGACTTAGGCTATGTTTCCTAAATAATGTTATTTTATATAGCGTTTAAATAAGGTTTAGAGTTTTCTCAAATGTATTTTTTTTATTTTATTGTAATAAAATTAAATAAATAAATAAGTAAATAAACAAACAAACAAATAAATAAATAAATGCTGTTGTTATTATAATATTGGCAGTTGATATATAATTGTGGTGTTTTTATATATTTTTTATACTTAATTCTAAATCATTTATATATAAAACAACACAAGAATACAATTACAATAATGCAATAAAATTTCTATAAAATAGAAAAAATATGTTATTGTTTTTTATTTTTTTTTTATTGTTTTATTTTATTTTATTTATTTATTTATTTCAATCATTTTAAGTTTGGGCTATCCTTTAAGATATACCCTATATTTATTTTTGCGAGAGAGAGAGAGAGAGAGAGAGAGAGAGAGTCGTTTTATAAGTGTAAAAAAATTAAACAAAAGTTTTATAACCCTATGAAAAAATCTCCGCATCAGTGGGTTTATCTCCTTTTTTCCTTTAAGAGAGAGAGAGAGAGAGAGAGAGAGAGAGACTCTTCCCCACCGCGTCTTCCCCATCTGCATGTGAAATCGCCATTTCACCCCCCTGCACACTCCCTAATTGTTGTAAAAATTATTTGTGAAATTGCTTTGCACCATGAGTGTTCTCCACAGCTATAGTGTCATGCGCGCTCCCGCAGAGTGGACACGCGCAGCCGGGCCTTTCTGCCCATGCGCTGACTTCAGACCTCACACTTTTATATCTTTCAGTTTTTAGTTTTTAATTAACTGCATTTGATTTCAGATTTTCCGTTTCCTTTTCTCTCTATGAGCTCTGATGTATAATTTAAATAGGAATGTAAGAAAACACACACACACACACACACACAGTCAGCAAAATGAAAGAATTAGTGTGTAGACAAATAACCGTGCACTAACACCTGAATTAAAACTCATTTAAATATTTACTAATGATGAGTTAAGGCATGCACTAATCAGGAACTAATGCAGAGCTAACCTTAACTACGACTCGAGACCTGTTGTATGAATTCATGCGTGAATAACGACCGCCTTATAAACATGTTAGTAGATGATTGTTAGTTAATGTATAAATTAGCACGTGAGTAAACTAAATCAGACATGCTCTGTAAGAAAGAACATGAATTAACCCGTGCATCGCGTTGAATTGTAGTTTATACAGCAATCTGTCATATGCGTAAGGATGCGTACACAAACATCACTGGACTACTCTTACCATTTACACTGAGTCTCCTTATCCAGGGTAGAAAGAGCATTAATAACAGCAACCAATTATTTCATCTCAACCCGTTTTGCGTCACTCTCTCCAGGACTAGTTGGTGCTCTGGGTGAAATTTACCCAGTAGGTACAGTAGAGGGTATTTTGTGTGTTTGGGTGTTTAAGTGAGTATTAGTTCAGGTACACGTCTACGTGCTGTTACTGTAAAATCCTTAATGTTGATCAACACCAAAAGGCGTGTACTTTCACGAAGCCAACATGAACTCAAGTACCTCATGTTATTACATTGAAATAAAGTATGCTCTATCTAAGATTCGAATAGAAAACGAATTCATCTTGTTTATAGAAAATAGCGTCTGCATAAATAATAAAAGTTACTGTGTAAATTTCACCCAGAGCACGAACTAATCCTGCAGTGGAAATGGACGCAAAACTGGTTGAGATGAAATGATTGGTGGTGGTGGTGGTGGTGGTTATTAATACACTTTATACCTTGGATAAGGAGACTCTGGAGTGTAAATTAGCTCAGTGCTATCTATCCAGTGATGTTTGTGTACGCAACTCTACGTATGTGACAGATTACTGTATATACAACACTACAATTCGACACAGAGCATGTCTGATTTAAGCATTTTCTATTAACGCTATTTTTCTATTAACAACATAAATTTATTTTCTATTTGCTATAGAATGCTTTATTTAATTGCAGTAACATGCACTTGGTGTGGCCATTATTCAGGACGCAGTTTATGTTAGCTTCGTTCCTTACCTCATCATTAGTTCATGTTTAAGTATGTATTTTATTTCAGGTGTTAGTGCGCGTGCTGTTATTGCAAACTCTGCAAATCAAAATCCTTAATGTGGATTAAACACCAGTAGTTTTGTAGAAATAAACCCCGATTTTTACCTTTCACTTGTTTTGTTTTTTGCTTGTGATCGGTAAGACTTGAATACTACATTTTCGCCTCTAACACAGATTTATTTTTGTACACGTGAACAGAAATGACACGACTTTCAGTTTTACATAAACAGCTCGGCGTCTTAAATAAAGCACTAATACAAACTGCATGGATCATCAGCCCAAATTCATAGGGACTGTTCACTTAACCGTGGGTCACGTTTTAAATCAGAATGAAATCAAATTATGTTAGAAGCCATTTTATGGAGGAAGATCCACGGTGTCAGCTCAGGACATGACGGGTGTCTGTTCATTACAAATGATTCTTAGTGCAGGATTTTTAATTTGATCTGATTCACGATGCTGCATGTTTACGGTGTGAGGGGAAAAGGGCAGACTTTTATTCTGAGGAAGTGTTGATACTGATATTTCTGTTAGGATTTTGTGCTGTGGTACACTGTAATGAGATAATAAAAAATAATAATACAAGAATATTAGAAATTGACAGGAAATAACTTAAAGCTTTAAAGATACACGACACATGAAGCTTTTCAGGTAGAAAGGTAGAGAATTTTTATCCATGAAGTTTCCACTACGTGTGTGTGTGTGTCTGTGTGTGTGTGTGTGTGTGTGTGTGTGTGATGGTGTTTTATTTTAATGTAGGAATTCTTCTAGACTTTAGACGTGATCATTTCATGTTCTATAGGATCATGTGTATATATAAAAATTCATACATTCTGTGATGTGGAGGGTTTGATCGATACTCCGGCTGTTCAATAAAAATCGTAATATATTTTTTCTCCCTTTACGTTAATTCTTTTATTTAGACAGTTACTCAGGCGACTGGAATTCATGGTAAATGACAGGATCTGAAAGAGAGCGAGAGAAATATAGCTTGCAATGGAGATGGTGTGTCTGTGTGTGTGTGTGTGTGTGTGTGTGTTCATATGATTAGAGCGAACGTTTAGCATACATCTCAAATCAGAGATGAACGAAAAGTCGGTTTGACATTTCCTGGGTGTTTGGCCCTATAATGGAGGAGGAGGAGGAGGAGGAGGAGGATGGATGTGTGTGAAGCGGACTCTATGTGCGTACGCGTCCTTTTCCTGTTTCCTCTCATTGGTAGCCAGCTCCGAGGCTTCACCTCCTCTTTTCAAACGGAATTAAAAGAAAGGCCAGAGAGCCTATCGGTGCGCTCCGGCTCGCTCCCCTCCCTCCCTCCCTCCCACCGCCATGCTCCAAAGTTGGGCCACTTCAGCTACTCCAGGGAGCTTAGCAAAACCAGCAGACCTCTCACTGAGTCGAGGCAAACATCTAAACATCATCCATCTCCATTCACTTTTTCCTCTTTGCATACTTTGGTGTAAAACACGCGGGGTGTTCTTCTTTCATCCAGCGCGCGCCTGAACGCACAAGTGTGTGTGTGTGTATGTGTGTGACTTTTTTGGTCTATTTTCTGAGCGCGTTATTTACTTCTCGGTTTCTGGAATCTGCTTTTTTCGTGCATGGCTTTTTAAAACACTGGACCTGTAGTAGCTGTAGTTTCTTCTGGCTAAAGCGAGACTGGACCTAACTCTAACATCACTAGGGACTGTTAAACATTTTTAGAGTAGCTGAAATGGCTACTTTACCAGGAACAGTTCCTCGAATGGTTCGGCCAGCACCGGGCCAGAACTACCCCCGCACTGGATTTCCCCTGGAAGGTACAACTTTTATGACTTTTTTTTTTTTTTTTAATAATGATGGCTTTAAAAATCTTTAAACTATTTACGCACACTGTATTTCTGGTAGAATTTAAAAATGGAAAGCTCTGGGAAAGGAGAATGCAAAGAGACTTCAAACGTGATCATTTTGAGCAACAGTGCATCAAATATTCTAGCAAGTTGAGTTAGCATCCCTGAGGCTGTGCATCAACATTTCAGATAAAAGTTTACTGATTCCGAGGAAACTGTTTGCGCCAAATTACTCCAGACAAGTACAATGATATATGAGTTTTATGAGATTTAGTAAAACACTTAAATAAACCCTATAACATGTAACTTAATAATAGGATTTCTAAAATGATAACATTTTCGGTAAATAAATTCATATACACTTAAAGATCAACATGCAACAGACCGAGCATTGCGCCAAAATATTTTTGAAGCTCATATAATTACAGAAAAGTGGTCTAATTTTATTACATTAAAGATCTAGCAGTTTGCACTCAAGGGTTGCTGCAAATTTCCAAAAACACACGCACGCATAAAGAGTTAGGAGGTGCACGCGGAGCTGCAGCACTGAACGGGAAAGTGATGAGACGGAGCTCGTGCTTAAGTGCCGTTTGATGAAAAATGTTCCAACTCACGATCCTCGCGTCTGCACTCGAGCTTCGGGATTTAGTGAAGTAGTCTGCAAGTAAAAACACACAGCTAAGAGACGGCTCAAAGGATCACGCCAATATTTGTACTGCATGACTAGGAATAATCAAGGTGTAAAGTGCACGCGCCTTTTAGTGCCTCTTGAATGCGAAATGCGCTGCTTAAGTGTCCTACTGCCTGAAAAGATGCATGTTACAGGACAAATACATGGAGTGTGTCTGGCATGTGTCTGGTTCGGGAAGGAGGGGAGGGAGGGATATAACGGAAATGGCTTTAATAATTGTCGTATATTTTTAACGCAACATTCATGCGCAATTCCAAGCCATAGCCAAAGGGTCGTGCACCAAAAAAACTGCTGACTTTATGTGTAACTTCCTTGCTAACTTTGTGCGACGTGTCTGATTTGTGTTTTGTCACGGAGCAGTGTCCACCCCGCTGGGCCAGGGTCGAGTCAACCAGCTCGGCGGCGTGTTCATCAACGGGAGGCCTTTACCGAACCACATCCGACACAAGATCGTGGAGATGGCGCACCACGGCATCCGGCCCTGCGTCATCTCTCGACAGCTGCGGGTTTCCCACGGCTGCGTCTCCAAAATCCTCTGCCGATACCAGGAGACGGGTTCGATCCGGCCCGGAGCCATAGGGGGGAGTAAACCCAGGGTAAATCATAACATAACATTAAAATAGTTTAAATCCTTACATGGCATCATCAAGGGGAAAAAAAACTCAATAAACTTTTATTTTCTGCAAAGTATTACCGACACGTGGTGTCTATACGACCTAAAGCAAGCTCGCGCACATTTCCCGCTGGCGTGGTGCCGTCAAGGTTAAATCTTTATTATGCGTTTTCAGTACCTTTAAAATCTTTTGGGGGCACAACTGCAGCATGCATATCAATTTTTCCAAAAAACCATACGTATTAAATTAACAAAATGTCTACCTTATATTATGTTTAAAGATATAAATTTAGAAATACGACAGCGACAAGCGTAGTTTCCTTTTTTCCTAATCATTTTCATATATGGAGGAAGATATGTGTATGAATATAAATATAATTTGTATATATATTTTTTTCTACAAGAAACGTGTTGTTTTACGCACTTGAGTGTTGCCTTCACTCAGAAACAGGTCTGATTTTCCATGAGCCATGTTTTTGCACCTTTAGTGTGGGAAGGTGCTTGCGTGTGTACCTTTAATTAGCTTCAAGACTTTAAAGGTACATTAGAGGTGATGAAGTTCCGTCTTAAATTGTTTCGAACGTATAAAGAGAGCGACTCAGGGTACAGAAGAGAAGCGATGGGGAAAAGGTACAAGCAGGTAGTTTATTATTTCTGAGGGTGTTGCGTGAAAAGGGGAAAGTCGGGAAGGTTGTTTAGATTTTGAGTAAGAAAATAACAAATGAATGTGTGTGTAAACGGGTGAGGAGATTATATAAAATACAATATAAAAACAGTGAGATTCTTTAGATCTATCGATAACATTTTTTTTGTTTTATTTATGGCGCATTACTGAACTATGGAATTAAAATCTTTTCATTTTCCTTTTTTTTTGGTGGAAAATCGCCGCTGGACACTACAGCAGGTGGCAACGCCCGACGTGGAGAAAAGGATTGAGGAATACAAGCGCGAGAACCCGGGCATGTTCAGCTGGGAGATCCGGGACAAGCTGTTGAAGGACGGAGTGTGTGACAGAAGCACGGTTCCTTCAGGTGAGGCCTCATCTGGTAAGCACACTTTTCTTCCTACTGACACCTATAATGCTCACACACACACACACACACACACACACAGCTGGACGCGTACGAAATAATATATATATATATATCGGGTAAGATTTCATTCACAATCATATGCATGAATATTCTATGGAAATTTATTTATCTACACACGAGCATCAGCTCGAATTTTTATATTTTATTGTTTCAAGCAAAACCTGGACATTTCCTTCACACGCGAATATTCACACAACGTTTTTGGGTTTTTTTTTTTATGTTTAATTACTCACGTTTTCACGTGTCGCATGGTTTCATTTCTCACACCTAGGCCTAACGTTCACACGTGTTAAATGCTTGTGTGATTTTTTTTATTTGTGTGAATTTCTTTATATCTATTTGTGTGTTTTCTTTTTCTTTTCTTTTCTTTTTTTTAAATCACAGTGAGCTCCATTAGCCGGGTTTTGAGAGCACGTTTCGGAAAGAAGGATGATGATGATGATTGCGATAAGAAGGATGAAGACGGAGAGAAGAAAACGAAGCACAGCATCGACGGCATTTTGGGAGACAGAGGTGAGTGTTTTAATAAGTACTTATTGTGTTTATTAATCGTTAATGATGTTTGTCGGGTGAATGCACGCGCTCTGGTCAACGGGCATGGCATTGCTCCTCTCGCTCTCGCGCTGCTTCTTTGTGGAGAGTTCTGGTGATGGAGATGGTGATGAAGATGATGATGATGATGATGATGGTATAGAGGTATGAGCGCTCTGTTGGAGCTCCTCTTCGGCACACAGGAAACGGCTGTGATTAGCCATGCTGTTAGCCACTCAGTCTTTCACTCAATTATTTATGAAGCCCTGACGTAAGGTATTTAGCGCCGTCAGGTCATTTGTGCAGCTCATCACTCGCTCATTTTAACCAGCGGCCTCGACAGCTGACAGCTGACCAACAATCTGTCAGTAAAGCCGTCATTTTAAATCACCAGTGTGTCTGTCGTGTTAAATACACCGTGTAATTAAGCAATAATAATAATAATAATAATAATAATAATAATAATAACATATAGCGTGCACAATATTTTGTTCTACTTTATAGACATTTTATTGCATTATTGCAATAGTATTCTTGTGTTGTTTTATATTTAAATGATCTATAATAAAATATAAAAAAAAATTCAAAAATATATAAAAATACAACAGTTATATAACAACTGCCAAAATTATAACAACAGCATTTATTTATTTATTTTATTGCAATAGTTAAAATAAAAAATGAAACATTTTAATATAGATATAAATATTAATATAAAAATTAAATAACAAATAATCATAATAAATAACAAATATTTATTGCATTATTATCATTATATACAATAACATTATAGCATTTTATTATTGTGATGTCTTTAATAGTCATAAACTGATCATAATGAGTAATAACTGAAAGTGTAATATTAGTAGTAGTAGTAGTAGTGGGAGGAGGAGGTATAATAATAATAATAATAATAATAATAATAATAATAATAATAATAATAATAGCTCAAACCCAAGGATTCTTACAATTTTAAATACTGAAACAAATTTATATTTGTTTTTATATTCAAGACTTTTACAATACTGTTAAACCTCCACAATATAATACTGTTAATATAATACTTTAGTGGTAATATTTCCTCTTCAGCTCGACTCTGTAGTCGTTGTCTTGCTTTAACCACGAAACTGAGCAGTGGAATTTTCTTGTAAAAAATAATAGCTCTCACATGTGCATGTGGTTGTTCAGTGTCCATGGTTGTACTCTAACACAGGAAAATCTCTGTGTAGACTTCAGGCTTTAGAAATGCGTGAAATGTGAATGAGGAATGGTGGGCGCGCGCGCGCTCTCTGGACAATACTGGAGTTCTATTTTTTTCTTCATTTTTTTAATGACAATGCAGCATGAATATAGAGTGAATTTCACTTTCTTTTTGCTCTTTTTACCTTTGTTTTTGTCCTTGTAGCACATCGTAGTGCACTTGCTTAAAACCTATTGATGAACAATAATCAGTGTTGTTCTTTCGGCGGTGTGTGCCTATTTATTTGAAATATGAATCAGTCATGTATTATTATTATTATTATTATTATTATTATTATTATTATTATTATTACAGTTAGTATGTAGATAATATGACAGCAGCATTAGTGACTGTTTTGCAGTTTTTACACGGCAGATAATTATATCGGAATTAAACGGGATGCTGTTTTGACCGCACGTAAACCAAGTTTGCACAATGAACAATTCTTTAAAATCGGGTTATATTTTAAAACGTGTTATTTTGATTGATATGAAGTAGTTGCATGTCTGTTTTAGAGCTTTGTGCGTGTGTGTGTGTGTGTGTGTGTGTTTAATGATTCTCTCTAATCTGCCTTAAGAGCATCGTGTCGCGCTTTTCAGTTCGAGAAAGTTAGCACTTAGAAAAACGTTAATGCTTATTAGTGCGTGCGTGTGTGTGTGCGAGTGTGTGTGTGTGTATGAGAGAGAGAGAGAGAGAGAGAGAGAAAGAGAGAGAGAGTTGTAACAGCCGCCGGGTTTAGTCGCTAGTCCTATACGAGGCGCATTTTATCCTCCATCACATTGCACTCGCTCAGGTTTCGAGCACAAACCCAGTGTTCAAGATTAAACTCAACTCTTTATTTATTTTCACTTTCATCTCTAAAACGGCTCACCGCGGATTTACGCCTGGAGCGTAAATTCATGAGATTTTAGTGTATTTTGTGTACGCGGTATTTATTTATTTATTTATTTATTTATTTATTTATTTATTCAAAAATAATGTATTTGTAAACACTTCATATTTTCAGGCCGATATTTCCAAGTGGTCAGAGGCTCTTAATGCTCTGTAACCTCGTGACAACCTAATCACGTGAATAAGCGCGCGTGCGTTCAACTCTAATATTATCCTATAAACTGCACTCCAGTGACGCGTTAAAACTCCAGTACAATACCAGTGCTGAATTAACTCAGTGGTTGTGTTTAAACAGCCTGCATCCTTTTAAGGATTTTTTTTTCAAT
Source organism: Hemibagrus wyckioides (assembly GCF_019097595.1). Lineage (NCBI taxonomy): Eukaryota > Metazoa > Chordata > Actinopteri > Siluriformes > Bagridae > Hemibagrus > Hemibagrus wyckioides. Next base: position 2,140,797 of record NC_080730.1, on the reverse strand, counting down.
AAGACAAAGCGCCTAATTTAAACTCCTGATATCAGCTTCACCTGACATCCTCGTTATGCGAACACAACACACATCTAGAGCGTTTGGCCTCAACCTGGCAAGCTTAATTACCCTCTAATGGGTTCTGACTCGGCGCGCGCAGCTCGCTCTCTCTCTCTTTCTCTGTGACAGCTCACCTGGTCCTCCTTTTGTCTGTCAGACGCGAGAAAAGGAATAATAAAAATAATGCAAATAATAATAAGTAAATAAATGCGACGTGTCCGGTTATCGGGAACCATCTGCACCAGTCGCACCAGTACAAGGACGCGTCAGAGAGATAGAGAGGCCATGGACACTTCAGCAAACCGGAGGATTACCTGAGGTCCTCAATCTAATCAAACAGAGGCCAGGCGGGATTTAGCGGCGCGCTGAGGGGATAATAACGCGCGGCCGGAGCACAGATAGTCCTGCTGGGGCTGTCGGGCAGCAGGCTCGCTTTCACTGTGCATATTCAATTAAAGATAGATCCCTGGCACCCGAGGATATTCCGGACACAAAAAGAAAAAGGAGACAAAAGAATGTTTGAATAATCAGATATCACTGTCACGGAGCGCCAGGAGAAAATCACCCGGGTCGCGTTTTAAGCATAATAAAGGACAGTCACATCACGTCAGTGTTGGCCGTGTTGAATTAACCCGTGCTGAGGAGAATCAACTCTCCCAGGGTAGAATTAACCCGTGCTATGTAGAATTTACTCTCACTGGGTAGAATTAACACCTTAAATATATAAACTTTGCATGAAATATTAGTGGCCTACTGAGATTCGTATGATGATGAACATTTAAAAACATCGCGATGTAGTATTAACACTTAAAAATGGCAAAACTGTAAAATGAGCACGTGCAGAGTATAAGTAACTCTCCCGAGTTTTAATTAATATATCTGATGTAACATATGGTTTATTCTTGTTTAATGTTGACATTCATATTCTGAATTGACACATAAAATGGGCACGTTTCCATGTTGCTGTCGAGAAATACAGCTTTTTTTTTTACCTGTGCACGTGCACGTGGTTTACCTGTAAAACTTTATATAAAAGGTAGCCTTGCAATTATGTAGTTAAATTTTTTTTAAATTGTATGACAAATGCACATGATTTACCTTTTCTTCCGAAAGTGTGCAATTAGCACTCACACGCACTTGACTAAGAGCCTAACATGTCTATTTTTTTATTATTATTTTTTATATAATATACAAAATTCAAACCTATCTCTGCATGCGCGCGCGCGTCACTGATAAGTCCGGTTCCTCTCCGGAGGTAAAAATGAATAAAAGTATACTCAGAAAGAGAAGGGCAGGGGAATGAGCAAGGAAACTTCAAACAAATCCATCTCGAATAGTGTGTGTGTGTGTGTGTGCGCGCGCGCGTGCGTGTGTGTGTGTGTGTGTGTGTGAGGGCGAGATTTAGCGAAAGTATGGCGAAGTTATTTAGCTATTAATAACATTTTTTCCTCGGGCGCGTGGAGAGTCACACCATGCGCACTTTTCGCGCAGATGAAATTGAGGGAAACCCAAATGTTGGGCAGAGATAACACCGAGCATCACAGTCTGGACCCTGGCGCTGCATTCACTGCATTAAACTCGGATTAACCTCCCCTTTCACCCCTTTCACCCTTTCACAACTCATCTCATCATGGAATTTACATCGCATGCATTTCTACAAACTATATGGAAAATACAAACAATAACAACAACAACTATTATTATTGTTTACTATTATTATTATTATTATTATTTACTATTATTATTATTATTACGATTACTATTATTATTATTATTACTATTATTATTATTATTATTATTATTATTATTATTATTATTATTGCTCATCGTTTTGTTTTTCCATTCAGCTCGCCATAATTGGCCACGGACGCCTCTCCAGTGCGCATGAGCAATGTGCGCATTTTTCAGACATTTGTGGTACTTAAGAGTCACGAAATGCTATTTTAACCATTTCACAGGATGGCTTAATAAATTGAGCAGATCTCACACCACAATAAAAGTACACTCGAGCCATTGTTGCTCAACAGGGCGGGAGTGAAACGGTTCTCTCCGCAATTTAACCCGCTTTAAATCCGCTTATAAAGACGCCTTTAATTCCTGGAACCAATTAAATTTTCCCCGAACCAATACCAAGTGACCAGCAAAGCAATATAGCTTATAGGGAAACGCATGAAGAGCTCAAATCATAAATTATAGACCGCATCTTATTTCCTTTTAATAAACTGATATGCAGTGATATGATTTCAAAAGGTAATAATAATAATAATAATAATAATAATAATAATAATAACAAAGGTCATTATAATATAAGATTTATAGCCGGTTACTGATTTCAGATTTAATTGATATTTTAGCTTATTAGCAAACAAATCTAAATATTGTTTGACGTCATTTTTTAACAGATGAGTGGTTTTACAATTTTTATATTTTAGGCACTAATTGAGACATTCATATATATATATTATTTGTGGCTCATCAGAAAAATCGGCGAGAGAAACGCAATAAAAGCAGAGCAACAGTGGCTTTGACAAGATCATCAATTTTCCATATCTGTGTAGATGCTCAGGAACATAACATTTCCCTGTGTTATTATAATGATTTAATTATATATTCAAAATCCGTCTGTTAAAGGGATTTTTTACACACAGTAACTAGCCGTGTTTGTGGTTAATGTCCATCAAACGCCTGATGAAGTCTCTCTAGATGAGTTTTTATTAGACATGTTTATGGCGGTATGTGTCGATTAATTCCCCCGTGAGTGTGTTTAGAGTGTGAGGCGGTGTGTGTGTGTGTGTTTAGCGGCTTCCGAGTGTGTTAATGGTCCTGGAGGATCAGTGTGTGCAATTGATTTTGACATGCGCAGATTGTCTAATCTAGTGTGTGAGAGCTGCAGTGAAGAGGAATCCTGGATGACTTTTTCCTCTGACATTCAATATTCGGCAGAAGAGCAGCATCAGCATCCGAGAGGTTCAAATAATGTATTATTAGGTTTATTTAGTGATCTTAGTTTAGTAGTTTAGTTTATAATGATGTACTTTGTAATAAATAATAGGTTTGGTAATGAAAACGCTTTCGCCATCAACCTAATGGACAATACTGAATTACAGTCTTTATATCTGTAGCTTTATTTAAAACTGTAAAAAACAAAAAAAAAATCTTTTAATTTTTTAAGACATTATTTAAACACTGAAGATTTTGGTGATGCTCTCACAGCAGATGTTTATAAAATGTTTATGAAAATGATATACCAGGGTCAAGCGGAACAGTTCTCCTGATCAGACTGAGAGACTTTTAATATAGAACTTTAACAATAACGCTTTGTAGTAGATATGTTGTTGATAGATTGTACATACAAATAATTTCTAATAATAATAATAATAATAATAATAATAATAATAATAATATAATTGACATGTGATTATGTGATCACGTGAAACGAAAAAAAGTAAAGGTGCATTTCCTCCTGAAAAATGCTGGTGATATCACGTGACTAGCACGTGTTCACGTGAAAACTCCACATGCTCAATTCTAACTAATAATCGTCTTGACAATAATTTGGGAAAAAATGAGATGTGACGTGTCTAAGAGGCACGGCGTGACCCCCGTGATTATTTACATATGACGTTCCTGCCCCCTTTCTGTAAATACTGCTTATTATTATTGTTGTTGTTGTTATTATTATTATTATTATTATTATTATTATTATTATTATTATTATTATATGATTTCTTAACCCTGCTGTAAAAACGCCGTGGACAAAAAGCTAACTACAGAGGCGTTGTGAGCCGTAATAACGTGACATAAAGCCCTTTACTGAGTGTTAGTGTGTTAGTGGGCGGATTGAAGTGCTTATGGCATTTACACACATTAGTGCTCAGCAGCAAGAAGGGTGTTAGGAGGTGTGTTGACTTTATGACTAGAGAGAGAGAGAGAGAGAGAGAGAGAGAGAGAGAGAGAGAGAGGTGATCTGTGGCCAGCATGTGGCCATCCTAAACTAATTGGGTATGAAATTAATTATAGGGTGGAAGTGCCTTTAAGACCTTAAAGTTTTCACACATTTTAAAGGTGTAACAGCGGATTAATGGCTTATAGCCAGCATTAAAAAAATTACCGCTGCTCGAAAATTTATACTGCCTCTTAAAGTGTGTCAGGAACATTTAATAAAATAACAAACTCAAAAAAGTACAAGCAAATAATGATTTTGAAAAAATCACAGTTAATAATAATAATAATAATAATAATAATAATAATAATAATAATAACAATAATATAATTGTTATTTTTATTATTGTTATTAATGTTAATATTAATAATAATATCCAGTTTTATCAGGATTTCTGGAGTGATTTTGAATCCTAAAGACACAATTTATCAAAATATCTATAAAAATAAATAAATTAAAAAATGAATAAATAAAAAAATATAATAATATAAAAATTGTATTTGTAAATTAGCCCCCAAATGTTCCAGGACTTTATTAGAAATAACTAATAAAATAAAATGTCATTTATATTTTCTAATCCTTAAAATATATACAAATTTCAAAAAGTTTTCCTAGTGGAAATTTATTTAAAAAATAATTCTACATAAATAATGAAAGGCAGTTCAGTTTTTTATTTAAAAAATTAATTCTAAATAAATAATGAAATGCAGTTTTTTTGTGACGTAAATCTACTTTTCTCTCTCTTGCTCTGCTCTGAATGCGAAGGACGCTTCTCCTCTTCATTGTGTGTGTTTTTATTATTTGCACCCTGCTCTCTTAGACTTTGTGTGTTTCTCTTTCACTCTGTGAATAAAGATATCGAGGAGAGCTGGAATCATTGAATCATCCTCTGTGCTGCTTGAATGGAGTGAAAATTCAATTGTCTTCTTCCTCCTTTTTTTTTAATGAAAAGCATTTTGTTCTGTAATTGAATGCTGCCTCTTTTTGTTCTTGTGTCGGGTCTGAGACCTCTCTGAAGTCTGACAGGCTCCTCTCCGCATTGTCCGACAAACTGCTACGGCAAAAAAAAAGGGGGGGAGAGAGAGAGAAAGAAAGAAAGTGAGAAAGAAAGAGAGAAAGAAAAAAAAGAAGGGAGGAGGGGAAGGAAAAAAAGGAGCCCTCTGTTACTTTGTGTCTTCAGACTCAGTGCACTATTCAGACGAGTTGATGAACTCCTTCAAAAAGTTTATTAAGGCGAGGAAGACAATGCGGACTGAAGGCCGCGGCCCAGCGAGCAGACAGTTTATAAACTAGAGGCCATTGTGGCACAAAGGCAGATGCATGAATACTTTTGAATGGAGGCTTCAAACTGACACGATCGGGCTGGACAGCAACACGTTAAAGAGAGAGAGAGAGAGAGAGAGAGAGTGCAGAGTGTATCAGTGTTAGATGAATCTGCTCTTTCACACCGGTCCAGACAGTCCACTCTGATCAGGTTTGATAGCTGTAGTGCTGGACGCAGGGTTCACTTTAGTGCTTTTCTTAATTCTGTTCATTTTTTTCTGCTTTTTTTAATGTTTTCACCTCGAGTCACGGATTTATAATCGAGTTAACTCTCCTAAAACTGACTAAATAAAAAGCATCAACTAAAAATGGTACTAAATATTATATCAGAAATATTTTAGGGGCAAATTCTAGATTTTATACTTTAGTCCCTATCTCTCTCCATCTCTCTCTCCCTCTCTCTCTGTCTCTCTCTCTCTCTCTCTCTCTCTCTCTCTTTTAGCAAATAGTGAAATTGTGCAGGGATACTCATATAAAGTTGTATGTTTACATGAAATACACACATTTCCACATTTATACACAGACGTGAGAAACAATAAAATAACCAAAAACACTATCTCTCTTTCTGTCTGTGTGGAGTGTCATGTACTAACATCTATCTATCTATCTATCTATCTATCTATCTATCTATCTATCTATCTATCTATCTATCTATCTATCTATCTATCTATCTATCTATCTATCTGTATGTCTGTCTGTCTCTTTCCCTGTTCTCTCTCTCTCTCTCTCTCTCTCTCTGTCTCTCCCTCTCTCTCACTCTCTGTCTCTCTCTATCTCTCTCTCTCCCTCTCTCTCTCTCTCTCTCTCTCTCTCTCTATCTCTCTCTCTCTGTCTCTCTCTCTCCCTCTCTCTCTCTCTCTCTCTCACTCTCTGTCTCTCTCTCTATCTCTCTCTCTCCCTCTCTCTCTCTCTCTCTCTCCCTCCCTCTCTCTCTCTCTCTCTCTCTCTCTCTCTCTCTATCTCTCTCTCTCTCTCTCTCTCTTTTATGACCCATCTTCTCCAAATCTAACTGTGTGTAAGGGTTCTGTGAAAAGTGATGATGTTGTGTGTTGGTTTTATCTCTCCTCACCCTGGCTGGTGTCCACATTAGCAACACAATTGTCTCCCAGGAGCAGAACCCCATCACACACACACACACACACACACACATTGTGAATGTGGGGAGGGACGACCCAAAGTGAGGGAGATTACGCGCAGAGGCAGCTATTAGCAGGGATAAAGCTCCTCTAAACAAACAAGTTAAAAGTAGCAGACGATGAAAAGATCAATAATGCTTCAGTTAAAGAAGCGGAGCTCTCATGGCTCTCGTCTTTCTTCTTGATCGTCTCTTTCTGCTTTAATATCTCAAGCCGCTTCAAGCTGTCTGTGTCAGCAATCCAATTTAGGCTTGGCTCACTTCAGCTAGTCGTGTTCCTCATGAGCCGGGCTCGGCGCGGGCCGTGTGATGGAACCAGCGCCTTAAGAACAGGAGTGTTGAGATGGGACAGAATCGATAGGGCTTCGGGATCACGTCTTCCCTTTCATTAGACAAAACCTTTTTCCTGAACAGGAGAGAAGAGACCGTGGTAAAGGAAAAGACATTTGTCACTTTGTCTTGACGAGAGAAAATGACGCCTCTAAAGGCCATTTCTGCTCCAATCCATCTCCTGACCGTGCCTCCGGACAGGATGAGGGTCCTCTGCATCGGAAATGAATTCCCAAAGGGGTTTTGACTCCCTGATATATATTTTGATCTTCGAGTGGAGGCAATTCCGATTAAATTGGATCTTTTAGAGTTGATTTCTTGTCACACACTCGAAGCAGCTCTCAGAAAGCGAGCAGAAAGCGAAGGGCCTCTTGTTTCAGGGGTTTGTGTGAAGCGTGCATCCTGTCGAGTGTTTTCATCGCAGTGTTTTTTTGTATTTGTTGCCTTTTGGGTGTGAATGTTATTGCTTTTTTCTTTCTTCTAATTACTTTCATCCTCATTAAGCCGTGGTTTATTTTCCCCACTTCATTCTGCTTCAGGAGTGGTGTCGTTTCTGTTGTTTGACACGTCACTGTACAGAAGCATGTCTTAGAAACTACTTTATCATCTCCCCTGAAAACCCTTTCATTATACACAGCGCTGTGAAACACAGATAACTCCCTGAAACAGCGCAGCGTCTCACCAGCAGCTCAGGTTTCTTTACTTTCTAGTGTTTAAACGGAATGGAGTTTCTCAGCTAACAGAAAGAAAGCATCCATTAAAATGCATTAAAAACACATCTCAAGCCACGAGATACACAGAGAGCACTTAAATCACCATATTCTGTCACGCTCTCCTGTTTCAGTCTTAGAAAATATGGAACATTTTCATAGCATTTTTCAGGCAGCTTTATTAAAGTATGCACCTTCAGAAAGTCTAGAAATTAAGTGCTTATCGTATAGTTAGCTGAGCTTTTATTGCAAATTTGCAATACGTTTGCTGCAAATTTCCCCATTGTGGGATGGATTATCTTATCTTTTAGTGTCTTATGAATGCTTCTATTTTGTCTTTAAAATAAAAAAATACTTGTGCTATTATTATTATTAGTAGTAGTAGTAGTAATATTATTATTATTTATTATTATTATTATTATTATTATTATTATTATTATTATTATTAAAGGAATTTCAGAATTAAAAAAGCACTGAAAAATAATTTTATTTCAATTTTTTAGCAGGCAAATAATGTTTTTTTTATTATTAATTTGTTGTTTTTTTATCATAAATAGTAATCAGTTTAAAATTGTTTTTATGATACATTTTTTGTCATGCTTCCTCTATATTAATCCTCCCAAATGAATAAAATAATTTTATTTATACACTAAATATAATTTTAGTTCAAAATATAAAGAGTTGAATTATTCAGCAAAATTCTGTGATAAAACTGCAGGATTTTCTATAATTATTTATTTTTATCTGTTTTTTGTTTTTTTTTGTATCTATATGTCTGATTCACACCATAACACACTCATTAGTGTAAAACGTCTTCTTGCTTCCTTCATGCTTGCTTGTGCTGAAATTTGCTTCAGTTAAAAAAGTAAATGTTGTAAAAAGTAATGATTTCTCTCCTGTTGTAAATTAATTTGTTGCTCATTATAACCAGGTAAGAAGATTAAGCTCTAATAGTAATTGGTAAAAGGGTTAAAAATGTTAAAATTGATGTTCTTGACTCTCTTCCCTTCTCCTGGTCGTGCTCGTTCAGAGATGACCCCACCTGCCCCATCCTCCTCGAAGTCTCCCCTGTAACACCGTCCTGTAAATGATTGAAACTTTTAGCCATGTCTGATTTTCACTGCCTGCCAGTCCTGACAGCTGGCACGGTCGGGCACGGCGTCCCGGATTATTTTCGAGCCGCTTGTTTACCAGCGAGCCGCAGTGGAAAAGACAACAGGAATTTCCCCTCTAATTTCATTACAATGGAGAAAAAACTGCCCCACATAATGGGCAACACTAATTAAGTTTGGAGCCGTTGCGTGTAGTCTGAACACTGATGAATTAGAGTCATTCACATCATGCTCGGCTGCTTTAAAATCACCATTAGCGCATGCTACTTAGGGCCATAACATCGCCCATTTTATGCTTCTGATCCCCTTCACAAGTGGAATCTTCATTATTTTCATTTAACGTCTGACCGTCCTCCTTCCTTCGGCCACACACACACACACACACACACACACACACACACACACACACTGGGACAATAAATATGTTTTTTCCGAGTGTTGCAAATCAGAGAGGTGTGAATTTTTTGCTGTTTTTTTGCATGCAGGAAGTGTCTAGGTGTCCAGGTCTCTCTATACACCTTATATGTATATCATAATGCATTAAAAAAGATTATTTTTAGAAATCAGCGCTAGGTGCCATGATACCCATCCTACAGGATACCCTTAGATTTGGATGTTTCTCTTTTTTTTTAGTCTTTTTTTTCTGGCCTTTGCTGTCTTTCTTAATTCTTAATTGACGTTGCTGTGTCCGGTCAATCAGCGGGGAACCAACATCAGGAAAACATTTTTTTAAATCAAGATGGTAACCAAAAAAGGTGTTTTCACAATTATTCCATAGGAAAAAAAATACATTTTTGGTTCTTCAAGGAACCTTTCAGTAAAGGGTTTCTGGAAGAACCCATTTTATGTCATCTGTACAATCTTATAAGACCTGTAGAACATCTGTAGAACCTTTGTAGAACCATTTAAGGTGTGTTCTATGTGTGAGTGTAGTGCGAGTGTCAGAGTGGACGACCTCGAGACGAACACCGCTGGGAGAAACGTGTCGTTCATTATTCTCGGTGGTGCCAGGATCTATCACCTCAGGCTCCTTGATATAGATGGAGTGCGATTCTTTTGGGACATCATTTCAGGAAGAACCTTTACAAACCTGTTTGTTGCTTTAAAAACAATTTTAAGGAATGAAAACTTTTAAAACTTCCAAAAAGGTGGTGGTGGTGTTGGTGGTGGTGTGGAGGGATAATCCCACCCTTCAAGTCCTTCACGCTTTATATTCAGGCATGCCTGTCCCCTGGAGCTTGGGCACAGGGAGTCAATATGTCAGCGTTTATCGATACCCCACCAAGCTGCACGGCCCTGTCAGGGCCCTATTCAGGCTGTAATGGCCCCCTGGTGTGCGGCGTCTATGCCGGGCTAAAGCAACCGAGAGGCCCCGGGCCCGCTCTCCTCCGACCGCTCAGCGTCTTCACACACATGACAGGAACCATAAAAGAGCAGAGCCTCTGCCGCTTCTCTCACCCGCATTCTCTCTCTCTCTTTCTCTCTCTCTCGCTCTCTCTCTCTTCCTTTAAAACCTCCTCTTTTCTACCTCCTTTAAAGAAAAAGGTCTAATTGTTTGTTGTGGGAGCCAAAGATTATAGACCCTCCCCTCCCCTTTTTACTTTTTTTTTCTTCTCCTTTCTCTCTTGTCATTTCTAATGGATGAGAGTTTTATCCCGATGTCTGTGAATGCAAGAATTTCAGTAATTCGGTAAAGCTGATAAATGAGAGTGAGAATGGTTTTGACAACGAGGCAGCTGTCCTGAAGAGAGAACCATACACGAAAGCCCTATTCGGACAGGATTAGTTTTGATAGCGCTGGTGAGGTAATGTAATTATTACTGATCTATCTTTGGGATTTTAGTCCCGTCCTAGTCCATCATGTCAATCATTTTTTTCTGGAAATATCCCATACTTTTCATCGTACAAATTCACTTGTAGAAATAACTCGTCTGTGCAATTTGTCTGGTGTAGATTCTGTTATATCCCGCTGGAACAGTGAGCTTCCTTACTTTTTTTAGTATTTTACACTCCAGGAAGCGGTCAGTCTGTTTCCCACTGAAACCAAGTCCAAGTTTTAAACAAAGAACTATAAAATATAAATGATTTTTAAAAAGCATGTTCCAAAGTCATGTCAGTATTAATTACGTCACCGATTCCCAGGGACAGTAAGAGTCACAGTGATTAAGGCACCGGCTACTAATAAGAAGGTGGTGAGTTTAAATCCCTGCCATTGATCCCAGTCCATGCTGATGTTCAAAACTCAATCAATATCAGGAATCCAACTCCTTCCACTAATCCCAATTCCTGCCACTGATCCCAATCCTTTACACTGATCCCAATATCTTCTACTGATTCCAATCCTGTCCAGTGATTCCAATACTTTCCACTGATCCCAATCCTTTCCACTGATCCCAATCCACACTCTGTGATTTATACAGAGATCTCTTATCCTGAGCAAATTGATCATGATTCCAGTAGACAACCCTCCAGTGTTATTCTGGACACCTAATCCCGTCCGAGTAGAGTTTCTGACTTCATGTTTTCTCTGTTTCTGCTTGTTTAAGTGCAGTGTGGATTAAAGTCCTTCTGAATCACTGGTGTGCGAGGAACACTTCAGTGGCCCTTTGAGTCGGTGTATCTAAGCATCCGGTCCACTCTGAGCTGCAGAAAAGCTACTGAATGGATGAATGGATGAACCTCAGTGGGAGTTGTATTGGGATAAAAAGTCGGGAAATACAGAGACGCTGGCAGTCAATATACATTTACACCAAAATCTACTGTAGTGTAGAAAGCAGTCAGGCTAGTGTTCTTTCTTTCTTTCTTTCTTTCTTTCTTTCTTTCTTTCTTTCTTTCTTTCTTTCTTTCTTTCTTTCTTTCTTTCTTTCTTTCTTTCTTTCTTTCTTTCTTTCTTTCTTTCTTTCTTTCTTTCTTTCTGTACAGTCATATTGCTACAAGTTTGAGGCACATTTCTTTCTATAGATGTAGTATGTTTAGGCTTAACCGTGTTTGTCCTTTTAAACCCTTTTAAAATCCTGTTTTAAAAAATGCTAATTCTTCTCTTGTCAGATTTTTGATCTCACCACTGATTCCCCTCAAGTCCTCCTCCTCTAACTTCTTCTTCTTCTTCCTCTTCTTCTTCTTCTTCTTCTTCTTCTTCTTCTTCTTCTTATTCTTCTTCTTCTTCTTCTTCTTCTTCTTCTTCTTCTTCTTCTTCTTTTTCTTCTTCCTCCTCCATGGGCACAGCAGTATCTGAGTTTTATCTATGAGAGACGTGTGTTTATATTCAGGCTGTGAGCCAGAGAGATATGCAAGAGAAGCAGATGGACGTCAGAGATAGTAAATCAGATCAGATGTCTCGTTTCGGGATCTGTTTGTGTAATGAAGGCGTTCTTCTGCGACTGACAAAAAGCGTGACTGAACCAACAAGTCGCACAATGGCAGGCACCAAATAAACATGTAAACCAAACAAATAAAGATGGGAAAAGATTAATTTTGCGCTGTTATTTTGGTCCCGTGATTACGGAGGTGGGAGAGCGGCGGCGGCGGCAGCAGTGGTGGTTGTGGTGGTGGTGGTTGTCATTTACAATCAACTGGTGTCATCCGCTGCTTCGTGTCTCGTCCCTGCAAAATAGCGTGTGTGAGGACCTGTTTGTAATTATCCTGGAACTAATGTGCTTTTCAAAATGAGCCATTATGAGCTAATGCCTCACTGCAAGGAAAAAAAAGAAGCCCCGTCTGTTTTTTTGTCCCTCTGTCTTGGGTAGTTTGCGAGGTAGCTACAGCTGATATCGAGGCCATTGGTTACGGTATTAAAATAAGGCTCCATGGAATCTTGCCGTAATGTCGAGCTAATGCTGATTCAAAGGCAGGCGTCGCAGACGAGGCTCGAGCCGCCTCTACCGCCCTCTCACCATGTCATGGAAGCCTTTCATCATCATTTATCCCTGACTAATTCACAGGATTTTGGGTGATGGTGAAATCTGCACTTCTACCTCCAGTGTCCTATTCAATTGTCTCGTTTTCCCCCTAAACAGCGATCTTTAACTCTCCTTTTTCGAGTTTGGATGCTGTTAAATTGTATTAAACTCAATTCTGCAATTAGATTTATTTCTGGTGGCTGATGCAAGGCGAGATTAAGGTTGATATTTGCGCTATCATGCCCTGTGCAGTAGTGTGGCGGTAGCGTTTTTGCCCCTGTAGCCTTGAGAATGGCTCACATGCTAGAAATTGGTGATGTGTTAAACGACTGAAGTATTGAAGTAATTACTGAAAAGGTGGACGCTCCATTTCAACTGATTAAAAAACATCTAGAAGTGTTGATATGGTGAAATTTTCTGGGAGGACGTGGAGATTTATTGAACATTCGTGGAAGTCTCGAGACTGGAGACTGGAGTCTCCAGTGTAAACACAGCATTCTAACAGCCTGATGTATTTAGATCAGATGGTGGTGAGTTTAAATCCCTGCCATTGATCCCAGTCCCTGTTACTAATCCCAATCCCTGCTGATATTCCTATTCCCTGCCACCTAACTCAATACCTACCAGGCCATTAATCTCAAACCTTGCAAATAATCCCAATTCCTGCCAGTGTTCCCAATCCTTTTCAACTGATCCCAATCCTTTCCAGTGATCCCAATCCTTTCCAGTGATCCCAATCCTTTCCAATGATCCCAATCCGTACCAGCAACCCAGTCCCTGCAACTGTTTCCAATCCCTCACACTTAATAATTCCAAACACTTTGGATAAAAATATCTCAAATAAGATAAATGTAAATGAAGTAATTGTTCCTACATCCAATTTATGGTCATGTGACCTAGCAATGGTCAAGCTTCCTACAAGTGTTTAGCGTCAGATTTATATAGAGATCTCTTATCCTGAGCAAACTGATCATGATTCCAAAATGCGACCAGTCAGTGTTGTTATAACTGAGTTTTGTGTCTTAGATAATGGACGCAAATATCATCATCTGCTTTTGTTAACTCGAGGTAAACACTGCCTCATTTAGAAGGCGTAGATTCCTCATTTCCTCACTTCGCAGTCTGAATGGAAAGCTGCGGTGGTTCTTTTCTGGATAATTTGCTGTGTAATGAGACCTGAACAGTTTAACATGTAGTATTTTTATACGTACGTAACCTCTGAGAAAAGGTTAGACTATTTTTCCTGAAGTGAGCATTTATCCCCGGCGCATGCCTTCATCTGTGGACATGAACCTCACCGCTGGAATGTCTTTTTATGAAGTGTCCAGCTGTGAGGTGGAGTTGATCAAGGCTCTATTACCTCACATTTACTCAGGACCGCCGCTGCAAAAAGGCCCCTTGAGAGAAGGGCTGAGAGACGGGGAATGAAAGGGTGACAGGGAGGTCGGAGGAGGAGTTTGGAGACGTGTGATGGATATCCCATCTGTCTGGAGTCAGGACTTGTGCACGGGTTTGAACAGGAGCTCTGCGGCCGTGCTGGACGAGATTAATAAACCTCATGCTGGTTTAGTTGCTTTCTAAGTTACTGTGTTTGTCATTAAGAACAGCAATGATGGTGAGGTTTATCATTTTAACAAAAGTAAAGACATTGCTGTAGAAAGGAGGAGGAGTTTGTATTTTTTAGTTGAAAGTTACTGAATATCTGGATTTAAATGGAGAAATTTGATTTAAAGAGTGCAGTGGTAATGTTTTAGTCCTTTGTTTCAGTCAGGTATCTGGATGACATTTTTTACTCCTCATGACACATTTTTTGCTAGTGTTTTGCTTTCCTTATAATAACCCTTACAGTATACTATAGTGTAGTATAGTATCGTATAGTATAGCACAGAATAGTATAGTGTAGTACAGTATAGTATAGTATAGTATAGTATAGTATAGTATAGTATAGTATAGTATAGTATAGTATAGTATAGTATAGCACAGAATAGTATAGTGTAGTACAGTATAGTATAGTATAGTATAGTATAGTGTAGTATAGTATAGTATAGTATAGTATAGTATAGCACAGTATAGTATAGTGTAGTATAGTATAGTATAGTATAGCACAGTATAGTATAGTGTAGTATAGTATCGTATAGCATAGCACAGTACAGTATAGTATAGTGTAGTATAGTATTGTATAGCATAGCACAGTACAGTATAGTATAGTATAGCACAGTATAGTATTTTGTAGTATAGTATAGTGTAGTATAGTATAGCACAATATAGTATAGTTTAATGTAGTATAGTATAGTATAGCATAGTATAGCACAATATAGTATAGTATAGCATAGTGTAATGTAGTATAGTATAGTATAGTATAGCACAGTATAGTATAGTATAGTATAGCACAGTATAGTATAGTATAGTATAGTATAGTATAGTATAGTATAGCACAGTATAGTATAGTATAGTATAGCATAGCACAGTATAGTATAGTATTGTATAGTGTAGTATAGCACAATATAATGTAGTATAGCATAGTATAGTATAGTATAGCACAATATAGTGTAGTATAGCACAATATAGTGTAGTATAGTATAGCATAGTATAGTATAGCATAGTATAGTATAGTATACTATAGTATAGTATAGTATTGTATAATGTAGTATAGCACAGTACAGTGTAGTATAGTATAGTATAGTATAGTATTGTATAATGTAGTATAGCACAGTATAGTATAGTATTGTATAGTGTAGTATAGCACAATATAGTGTAGTGTAGTATAGTATAGTATAGTATAGTATAGTATAGTATACTATAGAATAGTATAGTATAGTATAATGTAGTATAGCACAGTACAGTGTAGTATAGTATAGTATAGTATTGTATTGTATAATGTAGTATAGCACAGTATAGTATAGTATTGTATAGTGTAGTATAGCACAATATAGTGTAGTATAGTATAGTATAGTATAGCACAATATAGTGTAGTATAGCATAGCATAGTATAGTATAGTATTGTATAGTGTAGTATAGCACAATATAGTGTAGTATAGCATAGCATAGTATAGTATAGTATTGTATAGTGTAGTATAGCACAATATAGTGTAGTATAGCATAGCATAGTATAGTATAGTATTGTATAGTGTAGTATAGCACAATATAGTATAGTGTAGTATAGCACAATATAGTGTGGTATAGTATAGTATAGCACAGTATAGTATAGTATAGTGTAGTATAGCACAATATAGTGTAGTATAGCATAGTATAGTATAGTATACTATAGTATAGTATAGTATTGTATAATGTAGTATAGTATAGTATTGTATAGTGTAGTATAGCACAATATAGTGTAGTATAGTATAGTATAGTATAGTATAGTATAGTATAGTATAGTATAGTATAGTATAGTATACTATAGAATAGTATAGTATAGTATAATGTAGTATAGCACAGTACAGTGTAGTATAGTATAGTATAGTATAGTATAGTATTGTATTGTATAATGTAGTATAGCACAGTATAGTATAGTATTGTATAGTGTAGTATAGCACAATATAGTGTAGTATAGTATAGTATTGTATAGTGTAGTATAGCACAATATAGTGTAGTATAGTATAGTATAGTATAGTATAGTATAGTATAGTATACTATAGAATAGTATAGTATTGTATAATGTAGTATAGCACAGTATAGTATAGTATAGTATAGTGTAGTATAGCACAATATAGTGTAGTATAGCATAGTATAATGTAGTATAGCACAGTATAGTATAGTATAGTATAGTATAGTATTGTATAATGTAGTATAGCACAGTATAATATAGTATAGTATAGTATAGTATAGTATAGTATAGTATAATGTAGTATAGCACAGTATAATATAGTATTGTATAGTATAGTATAGTATAGTATAGTATAGTATAATGTAGTATAGCACAGTATAATATAGTATTGTATAGTATAGTATAGTATTGTATAATGTAGTATAGCACAGTATAGTATAGTATAGTATAGTATTGTATAATGTAGTATAGCACAGTATAATATAGTATAGTATAGTATAGTATAGTATAGTATAGTATAATGTAGTATAGCACAGTATAATATAGTATTGTATAGTATAGTATAGTATAGTATTGTATAATGTAGTATAGCACAGTATAATATAATATTGTATAGTGTAGTATAGCACAATATAGTGTAGTATAGCATAGTATAGTATAGTATAGTATTGTATAATGTAGTATAGCACAGTATAGTATAGTATTGTATAGTGTAGTATAGCACAATATAGTATAGTTCAGTACAATATTTTGAAAAAAGGTTATGGTTCTAGCTATACTCAGGTATAGTATAGTATAGTATAGAATACTGCAGTACATTATATTATAGTATACTGCAGTTTAGCATAGTATAGTACAGTATAGTAGAGCACCATGAAGTTGATTTTCCTCCTAATGTCAAATAGTTATATGTATACTCAAGTATAGTGTAGTATAGTGTAGTATAGTGTAGTGTATTGTAGAATAGTGATATAAACCTAATTACAAGCTTGGTACATACCAAAGATATTCAGTATTTTTTCCTTGCATTTGTTCGTTTTGAATGATTCCTGAATCACTGAATAGATTCATGTGAAACGATTCGTGGATCATTAGCAGTTTAAATGATCCCGCAGGAGAAGCCTGCTCTTAATTAATGGGAATATTCAATTCACTAAAACACTTCTTTGTCTTTGGCACAACTTTATCTCTCTGCACCTCTTATTGCTCCGTGAGGAGTTGCTGTCGAATGAGGCGTGACTCTAAAACTCGCCCAGACATCTGTTTTGCACCTGATTCAAGCCAAATTAAATTCCGCCTCACGTCAATATTTAGTTAAAGATGGCATTGGGCCCTGGAGGAAAACACCATCCTGGCTGCAGCACTGACTGAATGCAACATAATTAGACTTTAATTGCTTGATAAGTGAGCTGGCGTTTATCAATATCCCCACAACCTTCAAATGGAATTACAGCTCAGTCATTATGTGTGGGATTAATCGGGATGTACCTTATTGTTTTAAAACAGCGAGAAGTGTTTGTGCATCGACCTCGTCATCCGCTGGGATTCTACTTTTACTCGAGGTGATAATTAGCTGATATTTTATCGCAGCTGTCAGTAAACAAGGACTGACAAATGTATCCGAATGTCCTATGTGTTGGTTCAGATTTATGATTGTTGACTAGAAAATAGCGTGAGTCTTGATTACACCTGAATATGACATCATCATAGATTTTACTTCCACCTATAATGCATAAGAGACTATAACTGCCTTCTGTCCCATGATAAAACCCATCATCACAATCAGAGGATCTCACTGGGATAGACATCCTCTCTCTCTCTCTCTCTCTCTCTCTCTGTGCTCTATCAGCGCTAGTGTCTGCTTCATTACCATAATCCTTTGCTCTTTGTCAGGGAGGCGGCTGTTGACCTTCAGTCCTGGGCGTGTATATGAACTTCTCAGGAAATCCACACCACTAGGCTGCCTGCATGATCTTCCTCTTTTAAATCACTGATTTAATTCTAACACTGCAATGGAATATTTTGGCTGTTCTTTCTTTCCTGAAATTTCCTTCCCAGGATGTTGTAGCCATCTATGTTTAAAATAAATGAAGATCGAAGAACAAAAATTATGAATCCAAAAATAAAAAGAATTCCACTGCATTATGATTCAGCATGAGATATACACTCACTCTAACTGTGAGCCTGTTTACAATCTAACACTGATCTGAATCTGGATCTGAGTCTGTTTAGTAATCACTGATGCACATGCTGGTCAGTCAGGGTCAGGCCAAGAAAATGGAGCTGAAATGAATGATTTGAATCTAAAAAACACAGATTGTACGCAGAGCTCAGGGTGAAGACGCTAACATGCTGAGATCTTGAGAAAATTACCGTGGTGCAGAATCATGTGGCGTCTGAGAGGGAAAATACCACAGCAGTGCATAGCCATCACTCCTCCGTTTACCCCATGCTTCCCCCCTCACACACACACACACACGGGCGGCCGAGGTGACTTTGGCAAGTGATCTATGGCCCGCTGTGGTGAGCTCAAGTGTTGTCATGGTGCCTTAAAGGCAAAAAAAACCCCAACAACCTCTGTGCCACATTCTCATGAAAACCAACAAAGGGATATTCCCAGATATGTACGCATCCAAGTTTGTATGTTCAAGGGTATTTTTGCTGGAGTGCACTGGAAAAATCAATCTTTATTAAAAGATGGGAAAGACGCAGGAATTGATTTAATGAATGCGGACTCATGTCCTGCGGCCGCGTGTAATCCGTTGAGAATCATCGAGCTTCGGATCGGGGAGACAAAAAAAAAAGACGTTCGGGGAAGACTCCTCAAGTGGCCTGTAATGATAGTCTCCATATAATCCCATAATTCCTTGTTTAATTAAACTCCGGAGCTGGAATTGAGAACCAGCCAGTTTTTTTGGTTGTTCTTTTTTATTAACAGTTTTTTTTTTTGCCCTCAGTCTCGTTGTGAAATCTGGTACATGTCCAAAACATGCTTACACATGCACAGACAGACAGACAGACAGATACACACACACACACACACACACAGTTGGCACAAAGTGGTATTCCTGGCAGATGCTGAGGAACTGGGGGAAGCTGAGCGCTGAACTGAGAGCTGTGAGAGGAGAAAGCTGCTATGAAGTGGTCCAGGCTGCTGGAAGCCTTGCAGGAGACACACACACACACACACACACACACAGTCTGAAAAGGAGCTTTGCCATCTCCTGTCGCAGCTGTGGTATTGCGGGGGAAGGTGCTCAGATCCTCTCCATCTCTCTCTCTCTCTCTCTCTCTCTCTCATTCAATCCATCTTTTTTTCTTCTGAACATCTTTTTGCGCTTAGCGATGATGCAAGACCACAGAACCTGGAGCAACGCGTCAGTCTATGTTCCCGCACTCGTCAGAAAAAGCGGCATGAACGTTTTCTGTCATGAAGTTTCACCCACCTCTGTAGATATGCAGACAGAAATGCAGTGTGATGCAATTCTGGCAGATAAAAACACACTCTGTTTTCCGAGACGTAATATGGAAGCAAAATCTGAACTCTTGTTTGGGAAAAAAAAGGAGGCTAAATGTACAATTTGATGTAATATGTTTTGAACCCCAGCTCCGAACCACAAAGAGTGGTGGGGGAATTCAATGGCTCAGAAGTAATAGAGTATCAAACGTACTTATTTGAAGAGCTCGCCTCTGAGCGGCTAGCCTCGGGCCGCTGCGGAGAGAAAGAGAGAGACGCCGAACGGCAAGGTGTCCTGTGTAGATTACCATAACCCTCCCAGCGCTGTCCCCAGGCCTCCGGAGCTCAGTGGCAGGATTATGCTTCTGAAGACTCCACACATGAATAAAACCCGTACGAAGTGCAGCCTGGGCTCCGAGTGAAGATAACACAACATTAATACTGCTGTGATTGCACTCCCTCGGCTTTACACCGCCGGTTTTCTTTTTTTTTCTGTGATTTTTTTGTGTTTATTGTGTTTCCATTTTGTATACATGTCCATATTGGTGTATAAATTGCTGCGTGTATGTAAAGGCCTGTTTATCTTGCGGAGTTATTCGTTAGCTTTTTTTTTTGACGATGGAGACGTATTTAATAAAAGATTCCGTTGTCTTGAAAACAAACATTATTATAAAACACAGCCACAGCGTTGCTGGATCCTGATTGGTCAGAAGACGTTGATTAGTTTTCTATAAGACAGACAAGCATCACAAAATCACAGCTTTATATTAATATTAATGATCTTGTTTTGTTGTTTCTGTAGTAACAGCTTAGTCACACGAACATCAGGTGCTCAGAAAAAAAAAGGAAAAAACGTGTCGAATGGAAGGAGTCTCCAGTGTCAGCGCTTCAGGACAGACGAGTCCTTCCGCTTTACAGTGTAGAATATGAAGATTTTTGTGTATGAGAGAGAGATAAAGCGAGGCTGGTGAAGGGAAAGACAGCTTCGGTGACAACAGACGGAAAATTTAACTACAAATGGATAAAAAGTACAATGTGTGATCAAAATTGTAATCACTGGCTAACTGCTACACAAAATAGATCGATAGACGATTACACGTCTCATGATGACTCGAGAACAGACAGAGACGAGCAAATACCAGGCATAGCAAATAATAAAAATAATAATAATAATAATAGTAATAACAATACAGGTTCATTTATTTTGCCGTTTGTTTGATAGCTGCTTTCATTTGTCACTAAAGTGTCTGTATTTAAACCGAAGGTCATCGCACGGACGAGGGTTCGGACGTGGAGTCGGAGCCGGACCTGCCTCTGAAGAGGAAACAGAGACGCAGTCGCACCACCTTCACCGCCGAGCAGCTGGAGGAGCTGGAGAAAGCCTTCGAGAGGACACACTACCCCGACATCTACACGCGAGAGGAGCTGGCTCAGAGGACCAAACTCACTGAGGCTCGCGTACAGGTTAGACACACACACACACACACACACACACACACACTGGTTCTGGATAATCAAAGGTTTTTCAGCCTTGAAATCTTTCTGACGGGAAACAGAAAGATGCTGTAAGGATTCTGTAGATGTTTTAAGGTTTCCTCCATCAGATCATCTCAGGATCTTCAGGAGAATGACAGCGGAAAGAGAAATAGGTGTCCTTTTTGAGTAAATGTGAGCGATTTGGGATGTTTTTGATCACATGAGTAGGACGCATGCTAAAGGAGAATATTTACACGAAGACTTGCAGTCTCTACAGGCTAGATATTATGTATATGGTGTAGTTTCATGGTAATTGTAAGCAATCTGGATGAAACATGCATGAAGGTTCATATTTTTCATTTCAGTAATCAATCTGAAGTGAACAAACAGATAGAAAAGAATCAACACACATCAAATGTTAAGATGGAATAGTTTTTCCTTTAAATTTTTTTTCCAAACATATGAAAAGTCTTTGAGGAACCTGCAGAGGAACATGGACATGTTAAAGTTCTTCCAATCTCAATCCATGTCCAAAGTCCAATTCCTGAGATCTTCAGCGACACATTCGGGAGTTTGTTTGTTCTGTTTATTATCCGCAGGTGTCGTGTATATATTTATCCGTTCGAGCCTAGCTGCATTGACCCTCTGGGAACGTCTTTGTCAGATGTCCAGCCTGCTCGGAAAACTCGGAGCGTTGAGTCATGAGAGGATTCATGCTCGTTTATTACATCCCAGCCGATCCTGTGAGATGGATCTTGACAGCTTTTTGCCACCCCGTGGATTTTATGGAGGAGCAAAAAGCAAATACAGTAGAGTTATAGCAGCAGCTGCTGTCTCTGAGAGGATGAGCAGGGGGTAAAAGGACAGATGAGTAGAAGAGAAAGTGAGACAAAACACATTCCTGATGAGTTTCTCATCTCTTCTCTAGGCTTTCCATCTCCTCCCAGCACTTGAAAGACAGAGGGCCGCTTGTAAAAACTTCGACGTATCAGAGATCGCTCTCTCTCTCTCTGGAGACTTCGCTCTGTGCCCCACAACAACATTAATCAATCAAGCGCTTATAAAAATAAAAGAGGAAAAAAAAGAGGTGTTCTTGTGCTCCCTTTTCTTTCTTCTCTTTATCCCTGGCTCTCTTTGCCCTTGGTGGACCCTCGCTCCCTGCACTCTCGCTCCCTGTAGAAGGAGCACAGTAACGGATTTCACATATGTCTGAAGGATGCATGTGGACACGGCCGCTCCTCCGCTAGTGGGAGGATGAGCAGAGAATTATCCTACGCTTGTTTTTCACATTATTTGACACTTTAAAATGTCCTTCTAGACAAATATGAGCTCAGGGACCGAGGAACATCGACGGTGGATTCATCCTGGACATCTGTTATAATCTGACCGAAGACATACTGATGCAATAAACACTACAGCATGTGCAGAAAAAAATAATAATAATTCACATGGACAACTTTGTTCCTGTGATTTTGAATTATGGGACAAAACAGAAAGACGTATGACATGTAGAACCGATCGAACACCACGCTTTCCGGCGCTGTGGAACTCTGGATTCTGATTGGATAGAAGGAGACTCAGATGTAGCTCAGGGATCGCGATCAGAAAGAAAATGTTATTGAGGGTTTTATGGATTATTGTGGGTTCTTGGAATGTCACAAGGGCTCTATATGGAACGCTTTCTGATAGAGAAACACTAGAACATAGAGCTCTAGAAGAACTGGGTGATGGAACCCTTCAGAGATGTTTGCTTGTCCCTCTGTGGGAACCTGTTGAACTAAGAGAAACCCTTTCAGGAACCTGCCATTATGCAAATAACCTTTGAAGAACCCTTTTGTCTAAGCGCATGTGAAGGATGAGCTTAATTTCCTCTTTATATCTAGAACCTGTCAGGAAATTAACATTTAGCTCTTAGTATTTGGTTCAGGGGTTCTATAAAGGGACGTTAGCTAATTAAGGGTTCTACTCAGATCTCATTCTGATAGGGAAAATGGTTCTAAAGATTTTACATCATTCTCCAGATGCTAAGCAGGAACTTGTGGACATTCTACATGATTAAATGTAACTATAAACGATTAAAAACTATGATTTTTTTTGTTCTAATATAGACCCATGATTAGTTTTGGAGAATGTCTGTGGTAGAAGAGGACTAAAACACTTCAGTTGCTGGTGTTAATATAAATTCTGGAGCGTTGACGTCCCTCAGTGATGTTGATTAGTTTCCCTCAACACCGCACACGCTCATGTTTTCCTGCTTACTAAGCACGTGGAAGTGTGTTGGATTCAAAACATTCAAGAGAAACGATCATGATTATAAAGAAAACGATTGCACAAAAAGTGCTTTAGAATATTCTTCTCCCATCCTGGAGCCCGGAGCATAACCACGCTAAAAGATGTCATGTGAAGAGCCGAGGAATTCGTGTTTCGGCGCTATAAAATTTGTTAATGAAGTTTTCTCCTCCTAATCTAATTTCGAGCCACTTTGAAAATCTCCAAAGGTCATTTCAAACTCAATTTTCTTAAAAAGGTCACCCTGAGAAAGCCGCTCTGGTTTACCAAAGTAAATAACAGCCATCAGTCTTGAGTCTTGTTCAGCCACGGTCTGAGGGGAAGAGCCCCAGCCTGGACTCCGGGGTTTATTCTGGACGTCAGGAATTTTTTCTCTTCCTCGTGGTTTTCTCACTGGCTTGGATTTGGTCCATCTGCGTACATCGACTATCTTCTGGACTCATCACAGAGAATTCATTTCCGCTGACCGTCTTCAGAAAGAACGAGTGATGTGGACACATGTGAAGAGACGCTTCTGGAAGTCTGGCTTTACAGAGTTACACTTTATTCTGCACAAAAAGACATGAAGCAGCTGATGGAAGGGGAGAGATGTTTTTCTTATTTTTCTGTTTATTCCTTCTCCCAGTAGTAGACCATAGATACAGTTGGACTACTTAGAAGGTCCCATTATTTGCTGTTGTGTCTGTTGGTGGAAACTGATTAGATTTAATTCCACCTATTTGCTTCTTGTTGGCTGTGGAGTATTATTAAACTAACCCCCCAAAAAAAGGATCGATTTGGCGTAAAAAATGCCACCCTGGCAACCCTGATCCAAACTCTGCGCCGTGTTCATTGACTGCTCTTGTAATGTTTCTGGAAGGCATCAAGAACAAAAAATTTCACAAGTTTCTCAGTCCAGCACTGGGCACAAACTCAGGGCATTTGTTCTGTACTTGGCTCTGGCATGCTGGGTAATGGACAAGCATTTGGCAGCACTGCTGACCTTGCTCGTCCACAGCTGTGGAGACCCATCCAACAGATGTCAGTTTATTGGGGCTGAAGTTGAGGGCCGTGGGGTGAGGACGAGGCGGTGGAGAGGAGTCTTCAACACCACTCCATCATCTCAGGCATATCACCACCATGCCTCCTGCAGGCTCATGTTCATCTCCTTGACGTTCTCGAGCACATGCTGATGCTGAAGAGCAGCACCTCAGATTGTAGACATGACGTTACTCTCTGTATAATTAGTTCAATAATTAATAAACAATCCCAGACTGACAAGAAAAATCTCACTATTGCTAAGCAGAAACCCAATAATCTCGTTATTATTAGAAAACATCTCGTGATTATGAAAAAAGCCTCTGGTTTGTATGGAAATACCCTCCTGTACACGCAGTTTACAAATGGTCCAAATGTCACACATACGCTTCTGTATGTGAGCTAAATACAGAGCAGTTTATTTATATTCAACCCTTTTTACCCAGTACACTTATGTTCCAGTCCACTGGCAGAAATGGATTTCTGAGACGTTTTCAATCAGTGTAAAGTAATGAATGATGGTCAGGCTGTGAGTCTGATATGACTCTAAAACGAGTCTGTTGGCTTTCAGTGTGTTTTAGACAATTAACTGGTAGAAGATTAAATCTGAGCTGCTTTTTAGATGAACAAGCACTTGGAGAACATCTCAGAGAACAGAAATGGGTTTGATATCAACAGTTACTTTGAAGATACAAACATGTAGAAAAAATAACCTTTTTTTTGTTTGTTTTTTTGGCACTTTTCTATGAATATATCACCCCTAGTAGGCTAAAAACAGAAATCCTTCTGAAACACTACAAATTCTTAAAGTCCTGAGTGTCTACTTTCATATTAACCTCCACTGTGGAGTGAGACATGAGAAAGACACTCAATCATCAACATGGACACAACAAAAACTGGAGCATTTTTTGGCCTCTGGGGAAAAGAGTTAATGGTTTAGCCCAAAAACATCTCTCTGAAAATAAGGAACTTTCCGTTTGAATTAGTTTTTAGAATTAGTATCACTAGCAGTAATAGTAATAGGATCACTACATGTATGGAATGACAAGAATCACCTAGAGGAATTATAATTGAATATATCAAGTCCTCTTGACGGCTAGTCAGGCTGCTAGCATGTGAACTGACACTAACACAACTTCCAAACAATGTAAAGCTCGATTCCTGATGCCCCACAACCTCAGAGCTGTTAAACATCTCCGCTTAAACACTAAAAGCCATGAGATCTGACATCTGTGATAACCCTAGATCAATGCCTTCGCCATGAAGCAGAATCTCCGGTGTCAGATCTGCTTCCAGACCCGTCTCACGAGGCTCCTCATCCCATCCATCATCATCATGGACCCCTGCTGCACTTTTATCGCCCGGGTTGATAGATTGCGGGATCGGATCCGTATCAGTTCCATGCTGGCGTGACGTCTGTCCGGTCTCTCTGAGCAAAACGCCCGGCACTGAGCTGGAGATCTGACAGCCAGGAGGTTTCACAGAGACAGAGAGAGAGAGAGAGAGGGGGAAGCATGTTGCTTTGAAACGTTAGCCAGACGTAAAGACGCGTAGACGAAAGGCAAGGCTCAGAAGACGAAGAAGTTCCTGCTCGCCGTAAATCAACCCTTCTTTCATCGCTTTCTCATTTAATTTGCACTGACGTATATTTCACTTGAGTTTGCCGCCCAGCCTCCATCACACAGATTCTCTTTTCAGCGCTAATGAACACAGCGCATGACGCTATTATCGGTCGAATCTAATAAGCTATAAGCATCGCCTTTTTTTACGAAGCGTACAAATCAATTTGGCAAGAAGTTAGAACAGGGAGTTGTGCTAGTAGCAGTTGTGTCTCTATGCTAGCAGCTCTGCAGAGGACTTTTAAAAATGTTATTGCTTGTACTAGAAGCATTAACGCCGGGGAAAGAAGAAATTCAGCACGGCGCGCTAGTATTAGCGTGATCCGCTATGTGTAATAGCCGTATTGAGATGCGTCCAGGATTTATTACAGTAAGTTTCTCGTGCAGAAATCCCACCCAGCCCGACAGGCAAGCCCCGCTCCTCCGAGTCTGAGCTTATGTTCTATAAAAGAATAAATAGGATTTGGTGCAGATTGCAGACGAGCGAATTTGTTGCAGTGCATCTGTGTGAATGTTCCAACACTTTCTTATTATTAGAATTTAAATGACTTGCTTTCACTTGCTCTGTATTCTCTGATACTTATCACGTTAATCCCTCTGCATCCTCCCTGCGTTCACACTCACAGCTACGTTAATTAGCATAGTCCCGCTCTGCTTCTCTCTCTGTGTGTGTGTGTGTGTGTGTGTGTGTGTGTGTGTGATTGTAACCCAAAACCTGTGGAAAAATATTTAGCCGTGAGAAACTAGAAGAAGAGAGAAAGATTCTAGCTAAAGGGTTTCTCATACCTGGTCAAGATTAGCAGCAGAACTAATCTGGTTCTTGTGGGTGGGGCTAAGAGGCACTGCTGCCTGCTGATTGGCTACACGTCACCTGACATAACATGTACTACTGTATATACATAGTACACATTGGCAGGTAGGAAGAAACGACATGAGAGTGAAAACACGATAGCATGAGAGCTAGGAGAGAGAGAGAGAGGCGCAGGCAGACAGAGAGAGAGAGAGAGAGAGAGGCGCAGGCAGACAGAGAGAGAGAGAGAGAGAGAGAGACAGACAAAGAGACAGGCAGACAGACAGAGAGAGAGTTTCACATGATGCTCGCTCTACCTTTTACAAATTTATTAATTTTGTAAAAAAGATGTTAATTTAGCACAGGTATGATTAGTTTTTTCAGCAGAAAGAAATTGATATTGTTTCCTGTTCTTTTCCCATCAGATGAAACATCACTGAAAGTCACAAATGAATTCATTCAGAATAAAATAATTCACTTTTCCCGGCGGGAACTTCAACCAAAGTGGCGAAAATTTATTCTTTTATGCATAATTTTTAATGCGAAATTTATTCTATATACAGGTTACTTATTTATTATTCGGGAACTTGGACATAAACTAAGACAAATCTTTAGTTAGGATAAAAGTATTGGCACCCTGTGAAAGGAGAAAGCGTTATTTGGTGGCTGATGTGCTGCAGTGGCTGAGCTGCATTATTGAAGCTTTAGTGATTGCTGTGCTCAAGAAGCTTTTTCACCATTTAGTCAGTATTTAGAATTTTCACTTCTTTATGGTCGTGCCTAAAAAATTAAATCAGCGGTGTCTTGAAGGCGTTTGGTAATTTATGGCTGATTATGAACCATGAGTACGACAAAACTTGAGGAAACGAGGTAAATCTGGCCAATGAAAGCAGTCAAGTTTAAAAAGATTGAAAAAATGCAGTTCATAAATATTTGCTGTGTTTCAGTCGGTCATTTTGTCGCAGATGCTATAAGCAGGAAAACCAATGGTCAGTTCGTCCATGTCAGACCTGATAAAGGTGATGTTAATGATGAAGAAGAAGCTTTTCCTGCCATTGTCACTCTGAGCTGCTCTCGTGTCAGGATCCAGAGACCTAAACGTCGTCCTTCATAAGGCAGCAGCAGCTCATCAGTCTCAGCAGACAGGAAATGCTTATGAAGGATGAGACGAGTCTCTGTGGAGGAATTAGGCTGGATTGTGGGATGGAAGAAAAAAACTGGGACTGTCCAAGGTGACTTTGTGATCAGGTTCCAGAGCAGAGCTTCAAATCCAGCTGAGAACTGCAGCTGGTGTGGCCTGGGCCCAGCCGACACACACACACACACAGAGTTGTGTTTAGAGGCTTTTAGTGATTTCCTCACGTCTTCAGCGTTTGCACATGCTGACCTCAGAGAGTTGGGAGAATGGAGTGAATTTGAGTTAAACGACACACTTCAGTGATCACACACTTTATTCAAAGGGTTCAGGATTTTCTCCTGATTACAGAATCCATGTCGAGTGCAGGAACCTGAGCAGATAATCTTCTGTTTTAACACAAAAACAACCTAAAATAACATTTTTTTTTTTAAAGGAAAATACCAATCACAATCTTCTTCTTAAACCAGTTTAAGCCTCAGACCCAGGACCATGACTTCACACTGCGTTAGATGAAGAAGCCAGACAATTGCTCTGGAGTTGAAAGAGCGACAGGGTCAAGAGTAGGGTCCCCGGGGTCAAAAGTCATGTGGCACTGCTACTATTTCAGAGTCATTTAAGGAAAGGAAGTGGTGCATCCCGGCTTCTGTGCCCTGGGGCCAGGAGACCTGTTTATCCAACCCCAGTAGGAGATCAGTTGAAGCCCAGCCACTGCTCCAGCGCACCTTAATGGAGCCGGTCGGTGACATGAGGCCGACTTTCGCTGCTTTTTTCACCGACGATGTGGCGTGGATTAAGGCTCGAGTCCGAGTTAAAGGCCCCCCTCGTGAGCTTTAGAGTCTGAAAGTGGGGGAAGGGTGGGCGTCACTTTCTGAGACTAAACACTAAAGAAAAAAAAAAGGGGGTTTGAACCGAACACTTGACAGATGGGTAAGAGTCATCTTTGGTCGAATCAAACGCTAAAGATCCATTGAAGCCGATTTGAATGAGACGCTAGCTGCTAGCGACCTGACAGTTTTGCACACAGACAATATAAATACCACTTTGGGAAAAAGGAGGGGGGAGGGGGGTCGTCGGGCAAGAAAGGGGTGTGTGTGAGTGTGTGTGTGTGGGTGTGTGTCTGTGCATGTGTGTTTTGTCGAGTGTGTCTGCGGTTCCACCGCCTCCGAATAGAGTGTGTCCTTGTGTGCATACCATGAAAGTGGAACTCTTAAAGGCCTGTTTAAAAAGGGACGCCCCCTCTTTGTGGCCAGTGTTCGGTCCGCTGTATTGAGAGTTCTTTGTCCTGCTCTTTCATCCTGCCTCACAATGGAGCGGGCCATTTGAAACACAACAGTAGATGAACTGCGCTGACAGTGTATTAAGCGCGGATGAATTGCCAGTGCGAGGCATAGATCAATGTCGTTCAACCTTTGGCGCACACGGGGCCCCGGCCTCGTCCCGGTGAAATGGAACAGGTTGCCGTCTGTACGGGCCGAGCCTTTTCACGTCCGCTAATTATATTCATGTTTTGGTGAAGCAGAAGCCTTTTTACAATGTGTAAATCAACGCAGAGCGTCTAGAGTCGCTTCTGTGGGAGCTTATTTTGTACTCGGACGACAGTGACAATGGTTTCTGTAGAAGAAAGACGAGACTGTGGATGACGGAGTCTCGCGCTGGTTTATTTCTTTCTTTCTTTTTCAGCGGGAACGTCTTCGTAGCACGGTCGTCTTAAAAAGGCGTCGGTGTGGTGGAAATGTGTGTCCGAGCCGGCGATCGTGCGGCCGCGCTAAACGGCAGCTCGGGGAGGCTTGTTTACACAGAACACAGCTTCAGCCACTTAGCAAGAACAACAGGGGCCTCGCTGTGTGATAAAACACTCATCCCCACAGGGACACGCTCTCAATCATCCCCGCTGTGTTACGCCTGGGCAGTAAATATTTGGGGTTATTAATTCTGAATAGAATGAACATTGGGATTTATTTGTGCCGTGTCAAACGGTTACGAGTGCAGAAAAGAGTTTCAGCAGATCGAACTGAGCAGCTGCTGGGAAACATTTTGGTATTTTTAAAACGGTTTATGTTTTTATGTAATTTTCCCTCTCTGGGCTGATTAGCCAATTAATGACACGGCTTGTTAAGAAAATAACCTAACTCTCATTTGTGTTCGTTTCTTAATTAAACATTCTTATTAAACATTATCATTGACTTATTAAACATTATTAATGATTTATATTTTCCTCATGTTCTGCTTCTCCTCTCAGGTGTGGTTTAGTAACCGACGAGCCAGATGGCGCAAACAAGCAGGAGCCAATCAGCTGGCTGCGTTTAACCACCTATTACCTGGAGGGTTTCCTCCAACCGGAATGCCAACATTGCCAACTTATCAGCTTCCAGAGACCACCTACCCTAGCACCACCCTCTCCCAGGGTAAGAACCAATCATGATGAAGCTCTTCATTCCCATCGCTGTTCCTTCTTGCTCTAATATGGTATCTGTTCGCATCATAGACGGCAGCAGCACGTTGCATCGTCCTCAGCCTCTCCCGCCCTCCTCTATGCACCAGGGCGGGCTCTCGGCCGACAGTAGCTCCGCCTACGGCCTCTCGTCCAATCGCCACACCTTCTCCAGCTACTCGGAAACCTTCATGACCCCGTCGGCTTCAAGTAACCACATGAACCCGGTCAGCAACGGGCTCTCCCCACAGGTTAGACGACATTAAATCACCTTCTTCAGTGTTGGAGCAGTGTTAAAGGGGCGGTGTGTAATATTTACAGCCCTCTACTGTCTGTGATTTCAACTGCATGTGATTAGAATGAAAACATGGATCTCCTCACAACATCAACATCCCTCTGTTAATACTGTGTTTAAGAAAATGGGAAGAAGTGAGGGATGGATCTGATTTCTGGGCCAGAACAAATGTCATCCTGAAATGAAATATCTAGTAAGATCTTGTAGATGGAAATATTGTATATTGGAGTTTTTCTAAGGTATCTTTGAAAATATATAATCATTACAGGTGAAGAAAAATATCACAAACCACACTTTTAATTAATTAAGTGATTGATTGATTTTTATTAATCCTGAATACAGAGTTTCGTTTTTATTTCCTGAGCATTTTACCAAAAATTGTCTCAAATATCATGGCTTGTTTCAGATTTCTTTTAATAAGCCACATCACAGTGCAATTAAATGCTGGCTCCTGATTGGTCAGTTGGTCAGTAACAGCTGTGGTGTGGTTCTGCACCTGAGCAGGTTCTGTTATCTTCACAGCTTTCTCATCTTTTTAACTATTTGGTGTAGGTTCATTTACTTCTGCTAATGTTTCAGTGTGGCGTGTTTCCCCCTCGCTACGCCACACGTTTTGGTGTTTTTGTTCTGGTCCTGGTTTTCACCTGATATGAGTCTGTTCACTTTCTGATTGGATGCCTGTTGCTAAGCAACTAACATTCTAACATGGCATCGTTTCACTCTGTACACGTTGATCAGCGTGATGTGGAGTTTAGAGCTTCTGCATTACACGTGTGAAATGTTCCTCTACCTGGGAATGAGATGGGGGATGTAGTCAAGGTCTTGCACTACTGACCAGAAGGTTGTGAGTTCGAATCCCAGGTCCACCAAGCTGCCGCTTCTGAGCAAGACCCATAACCTCTTAATTGCTCAGTCGTATAAAATGAGATCAATTGTAATTGGCTCTGGATAAGGGTGTGTTCCAAGTGACTGAAATGTAAATGTAAGGGTGGGGTTATAGAACAACGAGAACCTGGAGAACACTGTGACTTTGAGTGTTTGGTACACTCCTTCTTCCTGTCTGTTTGAGAGGACTGAACAGAGCAGACTCTGTGATTAGCAGCTTCAGCGTCCTCACTGCAGTTTAAGTCAATATGCCTCATTAGATTAGCATTCGACTAGCGCGTGTTTGTTAGCGTGCCTGATCCGGCGTGCGGTTCTGAAAACGACCAGCTGCTGTTAGGAAGGCGTGTTTAGAGAGCGAGAGAGAACGATGAAAAATGATGCGTATTGACACGAGTGAAGAGTGAATTATACACAATTACCCATCAATACCGGGCAGTCCTGCTGACCCTCACCAACACGATGTGGCTAACAAGCAGAAAATAAGATTGAAATGGTGTGTAAAGAGTTGAAAATGAATTTCAATGCTGCATTTGTCCACAATTACCCCTCGTTCACACACGTTTTATTGAGAGTTTTTTTTCTCGCTCTCATTCTCTTTTTTTTCTCTTCTTTTCTGAAAGCAGATTGGGGAACATTTCGTGGTATTAGCTCTCTCTCTCTCCCTCTCTCTCTCTCTCTCTCTCTCTCTCTTCCCTGAGAAGAAAGAATGAAGGATTTGATGACAAAAAGAGAGCTTTTCCGTTGCAGAAGGATAACACGGGCTCCTCGGCGTGTGTGTGATTGTTAATCACAGCACAGAGGTTTTAAACACTAATGCTCTCCTGCTCAACCTGCGGAAATGCCACGGAGATTTTTTTTCTTTTTCCTGGTTAACGTGCCGTCGTAATACCGGCTACGGCATCGGCTTCTCAGAATTCCTCTCACGATAAAGGTTTCCTGCTTAATGCTTCCATTTTTGGATTAGAAATTTGCAGCTTTGGGGATGAAGGAGAAATGATTATTATTTTATTTTTTTTTATTTTTTTTATGAAGAGGCTAGCTTTTTAATATTTTTGTAAAAAATAAAATAAAAAAATAAAGTAAAATAAAAATGTATGACATTTAGGGAAAAAATCAATTAGGAGTTTTAGGTTTGGTACATGATGATGATGATTGATGATGGTGGGAAAAAAAAACCCAATAATTTGTCCAAACACAGCAATGTTAATTAAATCCTGATATTAAATTTTTATCCATTTTGGGTTACATTTAATATTGTGTAAGTTCCCTTCGTCGCTTCCTCTTTCGCGGCTGTAAACACTCGTTCCCTCAGCAGCCTCTCTCTTTATTCTCTCTCTTCAAGTTAATAAGACAAAACTCTGACACTGGAGACTCCTTCCATACAGAAAACCTCACATGATAAATGTTGTGAAAAATGTTAAAAGAAAATGTTAGAAAAGAAATATGGTGAGATCGAGACCAGACCTTAGAACGAGGAAACATGGAAACAGTGAGACATGTGAGGATGAGGAGAAGGGGTGAAGAAGGGCTAAACCTCTCTCTCTCTCTCTCTCTCTCTCTCTCTGTCTCTCTGGGCCATGTGGTAGAGCCATCAGCCTCTCATTGGGCTTGGAGATATATGTCCGGCCTGACAGCAGAGCCAGAGTTCAGCCTCAGCTCAAAGTCTGTGTGCTGCGAGTGCCAGCACTTTCACACGAAACCTCGGCGCGAGCAAGTGCAGGAATCCCTACCGCACTCCAGCATCTGCTGCAGTCACTTACCGCTGACCTCCACATCCGTCCTTTCAGCGCCGATTCTCTCACACGGCTTCCACACGCCACTGAACCCTCAATCTGGCTAAAAACTTAAAGACAGTGAGGAGATGCCTGGGATTCCAGCAGCGTTTCCCAATAAAGGGGCTGTTTGTCGTAAAGCTTTTCCCGCCGGAAAAACGAGGTTCCCTTTTATATCACGGGAGATTTAATATTGATTCTCACTTGTGCCTCGTTTAGTGCGGGAACATTCCTCAGGGGAAATAACACCGGGCTACAAAAGTCTCGTGAGTCCGGAGATTTTTTTATAAAACAGAAAGAAAAAGGTCAAAGTTTCTTCAAAACACGGCGGATAAAGATAAAGAGTTGTGAGATTATGTTATAGTGGACCTAACCCTTTTCCAGTCCACCAGAAGGAAGGGAAACAGACTTATGAGACATTTTCAATCGGTATAAAGAACCGAATGATGTTCAGGCTGTGAGTCTGATCTAAAACGAGTCTGTTGGCTTTCAGTGTGTTTTTACTTTACACAGGATTTTACTGTTCAAAAAATGATAACAAATCCAGAAACACAAGGACGAATCAGACAAACCGGAAAAGCTAGGTATAGTGTGTGAACAGAATTCTTCCCTCTGATTGGACGAGACATGGGTCACTCAGGACCTACAGGAAGTCCAGCAGTAGCTGCAGCAGTAGAAAGTGCATTCGTGTGTGTATGAACACAGCTCTGCTCTTATAGCGCTCCTTACATCCTTTAATCTGGAATAGTTTGGTCTTCAGAACATTCCTGGTGTGTTTTTAGAGATCACAAACTAATCTTTACTCCATGATACACTATCAGTATCTCCAACATCACACTGACCATATGAACGTCCTTCCTCACAGTAGAGCTGAATGAACTCCATTTTCTTATAAAGATAAATATATATGTTTGTTATTTTCTTTAAAAGATTTTAATGTTGCATAATAGTTTAAAGTGAAGGCAGAACTCCACACATGTACAAGAAATAAAGTTAGATGCACAATTTCCGACTTCCTGTATATCCTGAGTGACAGATGTCTCGTCCAATCAGAGGGAAGAATTCCATTCCCAATCTATACCTACACTTCTCTACAAAACCGTAAATCTGAGCTGCTTTTTAGATGAACAAGCACTTGGAGCATCTCAGAGAGCAGAAGTGGGTTTGATATCAACATTTACTTTGAAGATACAAACATCTGTGTGGGAAAAAAATGAACTTTTCTGTGAATATATCGCTCCTAGAAGTCTGGAGAAAAACAGAAATCCTTCTGAAACATTGCAGAAGTCCTGAGTGTCTACTTTCATATGAGCTTCATAATAACCTCCACTGTGGAGCGAGACATGAGAAAGACGCTCAAACTATCTCTCTCTCTCTGTCTCTCTCTCTCTCTCTCTCTCTGTCTCTCTCTCTCTCTCTCTCTCTCTCTCTGTCTCTCTCTCTCTGTCTCTCTCTCTCTCTCTCTCTCTGTCTCTCTCTCTCTCTCTCTCTCTCTGTCTCTCTCTCTCTCTCTCTCTCTCTCTGTCTCTCTCTCTGTCTCTCTCTCTCTCTGTCTCTCTCTCTCTCTCTGTCTCTCTCTCTCTCTCTCTCTCTGTCTCTCTCTCTCTCTCTCTCTCTCTCTCTCTGTCTCTCTCTCTGTCTCTCTCTCTCTCTCTCTCTCTCTGTCTCTCTCTCTGTCTCTCTCTCTCTCTCTCTCTCTGTCTCTCTCTCTCTCTCTGTCTCTCTCTCTCTCTGTCTCTCTCTCTCTCTCTGTCTCTCTCTCTCTCTCTCTCTCTGTCTCTCTCTCTCTCTCTCTGTCTCTCTCTCTGTCACTCTCTCTCTCTCTCTCTGTCTCTCTCTCTCTCTCTCTCTGTCTCTCTCTCTCTCTCTGTCTCTCTCTCCACCTGTCTCTCTCTCTCTCTCTCTCTCTCTGTCTCTCTCTCCACCTGTCTCTCTCTCTCTCTCTCTCTCTCTCTCTCTCTCTCTCTAGCTCTGTCTCTCTCTGTCTATCTCTCTCTCTGTCTCTGTCTCTCTCTAGCTCTGTCTCTCTCTCTCTCTCTCTCTCTCTCTCTCTTTCTCTCTCTCCCCAATAGTTTGACCCAGATGTATGCTGAAATGTTCATAAATATCATAAAGTAAATCTATCTCTAGTTCCTTTCTCAAAAGGAATAAACAAGAAAAACAGCTCTTCTCTTTGGTAGAAATAAAGCCCCGCTGCAGTATATTGAACATCTGCTTGGTGAAGACAAGCTATTTCTCCTCATGGCTGTAAAAATGGACCAAAATGTTGTCATTCCCGGCAAATGGGTCGCGGTGTCCGAGCGGCTCGCGGTAATGGATCCCCGCTGATCTCGGGACAGCCGTCGCAGTCACCTTTACAATCCCATAACCCACACAGACACACTACATTTTCTCATTACGACCCGGCAAAAAAAAAAAAAACCCATCGCCACTGGCCGGCCGCTGCTCGTCCTCGCCTCCGCTCACAGGAAGTCAGGGGGTCGAAGTCACAGCGCCGCCGTGTCAAAATGAGATCCATTAAACTCGTGCTTGACCGGGCCGGAGGTACGAGCTATGGATTTTTTTGGGGCCCTTTTTCATTTTGGAGCACAGCAGGTGCTGGAAGAAGGGAAGGAGAAAATGGACAGCGGTCACTAGGGAAAAGTCGGGTCAGGAAAATAACAACGTGTTGATTTATTTATTTTTTCCACCTTCCTTCCTTGCAATAGAGGACATGCCTCTGTGTAGCAGAGATCCTACGTGTCCTTGAATATCACTGGTCATGTCATGCACAGAAATATTTGATGTAATCTCCAGAAGATACGCAGAAGTTTATCGGTCAGCCTCAGACCTGTAGAGTCTGTGGTCATAAACACACTCCATATTTTTTAAATGTTTTTATTTTGAAACGTTATGCATATTGAAAGTGTTGGACTACTGATGTCACTATATATACAGTATTCAGTGTGTGTGTGTGTGTGTGTGAGAGAGAGAATATGTTTAAGGACAGTTTTGACCTTATGGGGACATGTGGATGACCATAAGACCAGATCGGTTTCCTTTTAGTTACTGAAGTTGAGTTCATGGCTCTATCAGAGGGATAGAGAGATAAACACTGTGTGTGTGTGTGTGTGTTTGTGCGTGTGTGTGTGTGTGGTGTGTGTGTGTTTGTGCGTGTGTGTGTGTGTGTGTGTGAGAGAGAGAGAGAGTTAAATGTAAATACTGGAGTTGTGGTTGTGATGTTTGTTTGAATCACAATACAATATGATATGATGTGATATGATCACATGACCACTTCACTGCACTCGTTGCCTTTTAAATGGATGCATTGGTCAGAATCTCCGGATCGTTTCAGCAACACCTTGAGGAGCTCAGAAATGAGAGAAGAGAAATGTCTGGACGTGTGTGTGAGGCAGAGTGGAGAGTGAGGAAGCCTCCATGCACACACTCCTCACACTCACACTGCTCTCTTTGATCCTTGTCCCCGGGCCTGTGTGTGTGCCCGCGCTGCCCGCTCTCACCGCTCTCACCGCCGCCGCTCTCCGCCGCTCCACAACTGTCAGAGTGAGATAAGGGACGAGAGACGCGAGAGACTCGGACCGAAACGTTCTCCTCCTCGTCCACGCTGCAGCTCCGTGCTTCACACGCATCATCTAATGAGCTCGCTTTCTCACAGCTTCCATCTTCTGTGTTCCTCACTGACTTTCGACAAGACCTCTGTTTCTCCTGCATATAAATGAGCACACACACACACACACACACACACATACACACACACACACACTTGGGCATTATTATAAGCTGTAAACTGGGCACCGAGTCAGCTGGCGTGTTCTCAAAGCAGATGAGCGCATATCTGTATTTATACCTCCCTGTACACACTTCCTGTGTGTGTGTGTGTGTGTGTGTGTGTGTGTTTACAGAGGGGTATTTATTTTAATAATTACATTAAAGCTGATACTCTTTAGGTTTTTAGTGTAATGGGAAAAGATGCATAAGAGGCTTGAGATGGAAGAAACGTGCCAGGAAACGTGCTCGGGGTTTTCCCAAATCACCCACAGGCGCAAAAACTTCTGTGTGTGTGTGTGTGTGTGTGTGTTCTGGTGTTTTCTTTTTGTATCTAAAAAAGAAAGATATATGTTCCTCCCTTTTTTTCACCCACGACTAACTCCCGGAGTTGTTCCAGGTTTCATGAGACACGTTACCTGAGAGACAGAAGCTCAGGTGTTGTTTCAGACGAGCGTGAGGCTGGAAATGAAATGAAAACAATATCAGATGTACACATTACTGAGGGTTCATTTAACCTAAAGCTTATGACTGGATGTGTAGAAGGGAAAGGTCAGGGTTCGAGATCAGCTCGTGTGTCAGCTCAAGTCATACAACTATCACACCAATAAGGTGAAATTTACCCACGTGGCTTTTCGACACGTCTGCACAGGTTTAACATGTAGTGGATTCTCATGTGATTTTTACACACGTCTGTCACGTGATTCTAATTTCTCACATTTTCATCATTAGTTTTTTTCATGTCTGATCACGTGTTTTTATCTGTAACCTTTTGTTCTTCCCACGGGATCGCTTACATTTCTGTCTCTGAACTTAAAGTCTGTCTCTCGCTGTGTTTCTGTTTCTCTACTTGTATTTTCTCTTTGTTCCTTTTTCTCTCTCTCTGTCTCTCTCTATTTCTCTCTCTATCTCTCTGTCTCTCTCTATTTCTCTCTCTATCTCTCTGTCTCTCTCTATTTCTCTCTCTCTCTCTCTTTCTCTCTCTGTCTCTCTCTCTATTTCTCTCTCTATCTCTCTGTCTCTCTCTGTCTCTCTCTCTCTCTCTCTCTCTCTCTCTCTCTCTCTCTCTCTCTCTATTTCTCTCTCTCTCTCTCTCTCTCTCTCTCTCTGTCTCTCTCTATTCCTCTATCTCTCTGTCTCTCTCTTTTTCTTTCTCTATCTCTCTCTGTCTCTCTATTTCTCTTTTTCTCTCTCTGTCTCTCTCTATTTCTCTCTTTTTCTCTCTTTCTCTTTCTCCCCCCCTCCCTCTCTCTGTCTCTGTGTGTGTGTGTGTGTGTATGGAGAAAGAGAGAGAGAGAGAGAGAGAGCTC
This sequence comes from Hemibagrus wyckioides, assembly GCF_019097595.1. Taxonomy (NCBI): domain Eukaryota; kingdom Metazoa; phylum Chordata; class Actinopteri; order Siluriformes; family Bagridae; genus Hemibagrus; species Hemibagrus wyckioides. The sequence goes on along the minus strand of NC_080730.1, from coordinate 2,102,512 downwards.
ATGTTTCATGATAAATGGTGAATGCACGCAGCCAGTATACATTTGGGAAAATCCTAGAAGATTGTGTGTGTGTGTGTGTGAGTGTGTGTGTGTGTGTGTGTGTGAGTGTGTGTGTGTGTGTGTGTGTGTGTACTAAGTGGGACAAACTGCAGATTTCTTTAACATCATCATACAGACTGGCAAGAGGATATGTGTGAGTGTGTGTGAGTGTGTGTGTGTGTGAGTGTGTGCGTGTGTGTGAGTGTGTGTGTGTGTGTGAGTGTGTGTGTGTGTGTGTGTGTGAGTGTGTGTGTGAGTGTGTGTGTGTGTGTGAGTGTGTGTGTTTAGACATGACGAGGCTTGAGGCTTTGTCCTCAGATCTACATGAGTGGGTCAGGAGGTCACGGGGTCACTGTCTGCTCCGGTAAGAGTGGGTGAACCTGCTCTGTAGCTGTGGTCATTTGGACAGCGCCACTCTCCTCCATGTGCTTCCCGTTAGTTCCACATGCCAGCGTGACAGGTGCGTGGATGTGATTAATACCGCCACGGCTTCTTACTCGCTTACACACCACGCTCACACGCTCTCCTTTTCTCTCCCACTCGTTGGCACCCCACTGGACCAAATCCCCCAAAACCCTCCAAGATTTTCTTTTCCCCTTTGAGACGAAATTCTGTCTGGGATATCTAATACGCACGTCATAAAACGGGTCTTACGCAAACGAAAGAGGCTTGATGAGGATTTAAAATGATTTCAGGGAAGGATGAGATGGTGTTATGATGCTGTAATGACTTTGGGGCACATAAAGAAATGCTGTTCCTGCTCATACTTCATACTTATGAACATTTACTAGCTATTTTATATGAATATAATAGCTGAAAGGTGTAAATAATATTTCATATCAATCATTAATGCACATTACTGGACATTAATGACCTCTGATTGTGAGATCCCAGGACACACGTTAATTTAACACGAACCTGTGGAAGGGTGTGTTTACTTTTAAGCGACGGGTCATTTGCCGTATGAACAGTCGATGTTGAATAGGAACTGAAGTGATGATGTAGATGAGATTGAGGAACTGTCTCACACACACACACACACACACACACACACACTGGAGTCTATCGCTGAAATGCTGGAGATGAGATGAGGCACTCTGGATTGTACACCAATACATCTTTATCTCATTAACACACACACACTATACTGATACACTATTCCAGGCCACGCCCACTTCAGGCTTTTAATGCTGTAATTCAGTTATGTTCCTCACTCTGAAAGATCAAAACCTTTTCCAAAGAACAGAAACTTTTCTGAGAAGACGGATATCCTAAATATTTCTCATGTTTCTACACCTATTTAGCAAAACTGCTAAAGATCTACTTCTACACGACGTTATTCAGCTGTTCGGTTTGGTGTTTGCTCATAAAAATGGCGCTCCACTGGTCTGAATGACGTCGGGCTGAAATCGGCAGAATCACGAATCAAACTGTTGAATAAAACACATGTTCACAGGACGTCAAATAAAATCAAGGTTCTTCAAGGAGGAAACGATGCTAACTGTGTGCCGCCATGTTGTTGTGATGTCATATGTTTGGTGTGTGGTGGATTTTGGACTTCCTGACTCGAAATTCCCAGCAGAACGCCGCTCTATGTGGAACTTTTTCTTATTGTTATATTAACTCTAAATGTTAATCGAAGACGTCTTACATGGTAAACATCCAGCAGTTAGGAAACATCCAGTCTGCTACCTCCCGTGTCTGAGAGTGTTACCGGGTCAAGCAAATGCGATCGGATCAGATCGGACCGGACCGTTTAAGCTGGCTCAGTTCTTGGAGACGCTATGTCGCTCTGTGGCATGTTGAGGAAGTGTGCACTCATCTGGAAGCTTCTCTCTGCTCCCCGCCTCCAGCTGAGAGCCATTTCACTATTTATTTACATGTGATTATGGCGATGAGGTGCAGATATTAACACTGTCAAGAATAATTTGACCTGACATTTTTCACTGGGACGCCCCCCTGCTGGCTTCAGCAAACAAAACCCCCTCCACTTGGGTTCCTCCTCTGTTCCTTCACTATTCTCTCTCTCTCTCTCTCGCTCTCTCTCTATCTATCTCTCTCTCTCTCTACCACAGCCACGCTGAAAGCACTCATCCGGAATCATAAAATGTGCCGTTTAATTTCTGCGAAGTGAGAAGTGTGTGTGTGTGTGTGTGTGTGTCTCCTGTTCCTGGTGGCTGAATCCATCCCGCAGCCACTCAAGCATATCACTAGCGGAGAATAGAGGATTGTGCTCTGCAATTGCTCCCCAATAGAAGACACATTAACCTCTGGTTCTCTGCTGAACATCCTGCCAGCGTTCCGAGATGGAGCTCGTTCCCTGCTCGTGTCCCTCACTTTAACTTCACACACCGAGAGAGAGAGAGAGAGAGATAGACTGAAACAGAGAGAGAGAGAGACTCTTTCACTTCAGACCTTTTTACCGCCGTCTCTCTGCTCCTTGTCACACACACTGACCTTATACGCTAACAAAACGGTCAATACGTTAAAGGCCCGTTAGCTGATTTTATTTAAATTACATTTTTAAATAATCTAGAGAAAAAAAAATGTAGAATATCATTTAAAAAGAAAAATCCATGGCATGAGCATCAATGGTATTGAAACCATGGCAGTCTATAGTTTTATAGCTATGCCCCTAACTCCGCCCACATTTCAGTCTAGACTGACCAAAGAAAATTCTAAACTACAGAGAAGCTAGGCGAGTTATTTAGCTGATGTTAGCTAAGATCATTTATGATACTAATTAATGTAATTGTACACTTTTTTTCTTCTACAGTTGAACTTGCAACCTGATTGGTCAGAAGATCTTTTTTTCATGAGCTTCCTGTAAGATTCCACGTGTAAAACGTGTGATAGCTGTAAAGTGGAATCGCTCTGAGTGAAAAATATAAAGATTTATAGTATGCTCTATAAATGATGTTCAAACTGACCATTTGACTTGCAGTGCCTTTACATTTCTGAACAGTATGATAGGAAGTCTGGGTGTGTGTTTGTGTGTGTGTGTGTGTATGTGTGTGTATGGTGTGTGTATGGTGTGTGTGTGAGATGCTAACAACATGTCAGCGCTCACCGAGCACCGTGTGTGTGTGTGTGTGTGGAATATGCGTGTGTTAGAAAGCTTTAGCGAGCTGGCCGGTCAGAGGGAGCCATATGCGCGGGGTTTGATGGCGTTAGCAGGCTGAGAGGAGTGACAGCTTGTTCCAGCAGTCGCTAATCGCTCTCATCTGTGCCGCGCTTGTCAGTGCCCAGATTCTGTCAGTGCCAATCAGATGCCTAATTGAACACAATTATCACACCTTGCCTTCATCGCTTCAGTATCTCCTGGGTCAGTCTCTATTTCCTTTCCTCATTTCCCTCTCTCTCTCTCTCTCTCTCTCTCTCTCTCTCCATCCTCTCCGGAAGCTTCTTTTCACTTTTGATTAATGTGCTGCGGCCAATTAAGGCGCTGACGCCCACCGCTGCCCCCGTCATCTGCTCCCTGCCACCAGTCGGCTTGGCTCTGCGCTCCCAGGCTGCTTAATTGCCCTGCGCTCGCCTTCCACCGTGACCAAAAGCCCCCTAATTGAATTTATGCAACCACTGTTATTTTTAAATAGTCATTTTGTCTCCTCAGATGGGGGCTGTGCTGTGTGTGTGTGTGTGTGTGTGTGGGAGGGGAAGGTGGGGGTGCGGTCTACTTGATGAATGTAGAACGTGGTTTTATTTCCGTGTCACATTCTCACCGAACCCTTCACAATCACACAAAGATTTTATTTTATTACATATATGTAAAGATTCAGGTCACTTACACGTTATTATTTAGCTCAGCTTCGACGCGGCTTAAGGATCACTAACAAACTCACACAGCACGTTAGCTCACGGCTTGAACATGCTAATGAATTATGTTTGAGTTTTATTCAAAAAAATGACCAAAACATTACTCTGTTCAGGCTGAGCTTCATGGAATCAGTTCTACTCTCTGACGCAGGTTTTTATTTTTATTTATTTCAAGGCTGTTAGAGATACCGATGGTGTGATAATGCAGGTGTTCAGAATAAATATTAATAATAAATCTAATACCCAGGATCAGTCTGATAAAAGTAAAAAGACTTTATATCCAGTATCAGAGAAAAGGATTGGATTTGATCTGATGCTGTATGAATGGAAAAGACAGGAAATAGATTTGTTTTATATATATATATATATATATATATATATATATATATATATATATATATATATATATATATATGGGAAAAAAATTATGATACAAATGATAAGATGAAAAGATTATTTATTCTAATAATTTAAGAAATATATATCATGATACAAAAGATAAGAATAAATAATAAAAAAAATTATTAATATTAATAATGTAATAATAATTTATTAAAATATATTTATTCTTATTATTTGTATCATGATTATTTTTTATGTTTATATTATTTTTCATTTCATTATTATCCTTTCATACATTTGTTGTCTTTTTGCTGTGATTTAACTACATATATATATATATATATATATATATATATATATATATATATATATATATATATATATATATATATATAGTTTGAGTTTAAAACTATACAATTTATAACTCATTTTTAAAGAATATTATTCAGGATGGTTTGGATGATCACTCAGTGTCTGGAATGCATGAATATATTTGGTAAAATAATCATCATCATCATCACAACATTAAGGAAATAAAATAACTGGAAAATAGTGTAGAAGTCTGAATCGATTCCATTTACACATCCCTCATGCTGATGTTAAAGAGCCAGCATCAGCACCAGGAGATCATGAACATTGTGTGTTAATGAATGAATGAATGAATTGTCCTTTTTTGTGTTTATTATTTGTTTGTTTGTTTGTTTAGTCTAAAACTCTCGCTCGGTTTCACACCATCACCCCACACCAGACTTTCACGCCGCCTATCAGCCCGTCAGATCGGTTCTGTTGTTCTGCTCCTCTCCGATAACTCTGAGCAGCTCACGCTCTCGTGCGGCGGATTCTCCGCGCTTCTCCACCCTGACCTCTGTTAAACTTGAAGGTACCACCGGAGGGCACCGAGGACTCGAGCAGGGGGAGTCTGTGGTGACAAAGTCCCCGTAATCCACTGTGGGCCAGATTAGGAGTGTGTGTGTGTGTGTGTTAGGAGAGAAGAGTTCCGCTATCTCCACTGCAGGCTGTCGGCCCTCAGGCCGATTCAGTAACTCAGACCTACAGAAGTCTTTGTACTCGACACTTCACCAATCAACAGACCTGTGTGTGTGTGTGTGTGTGTGAATACCTTTTTATATCATATCTTCATGCATTTATTTATTTTATTTTATTTTCCACAGACTGAGTAAGTTGGCATGGGGGATAAATGTAGGATTTGTGACTGTAAAAATAATAATAATAATAATAAATAAATAGATTAATAAACAGGTTGAAAATAATAAATAGTTCATTAAAAGATTTGAGTAATAAAAATTGAAATAAATATTACAAAAAATATAAAGCTGCAGCACTGGGGAATAAATTTCAGGTTTTGGACTCTCGCTGCTAATAAAGTGGACTGAACCTCATTTTAAAATGTACAAATAAATTAAACAAATAAAATATACGGATAAACAAACAAATAAGTCTTAAGAGCTGATCAATATATGATATGTAAGTAAATACATTTTGACTTTTTTTTTACTAAAGTTTTTACAAAAATAGAAAATACAAATAAAAAGGCTAAATTAATTACATGTAAAAACAGTACATTAAATCAAACATATGATAAAGTCTTTAATAAATAATAAGAAATAATTTAAAGCGTGTGGCATGTGGAACTTGTTTAGGAATTTTGCCTTCCGCTGTCAAGTGGAGCAAAAAAATAACATTTTTTTAAATGACCCGTGAATGAACAAACAAACAAACAAACAAATGAATATTCAACATTTATAAACATTTATAAATATGTAATAAAACAGTAGAAAAGACAGTGGAAGGTTTTTTGCTCGTCATTACTACTGATGTGGGGTTTCACTGACTCCAAAAAAAACATTAAATGAACAAACAAATAAATAAATAAATAAATAAATAGGTAAATAAATAAGACTTAGAATTCTCATTCCCGCTAGTGAAAATGTAATCTAGCTGCCACTTACATTTGTAGCATAATAATTTTATAGTGTATAATTTGACAGTTCGTTGCATGTGTGTGTGTGTGTGTGTGTGTGTGTGTGTGCGGAGTGAAAGCCCGGCGTTTTTGTCTGTGTGTTTGTTTATCTGAAAGGATGCACATTGTATCAATTTACACTCGTGCTTTGGAGACGCCGCAGGCTGCCAGAGCTCAGAAGTTGGGAGAATTAATTAGGTTTCGTTCGTATTATGACTTATTGAGTAATCTATGAGCAGAGAGAGAGAGAGAGAGAGAGAGAGAGAGAGAGAGAGGCTGTACCCCGAGGCTCTGTGCTTACACACTGCAGTCCTGGCAGCGGTTATCTCCACGACACACTGCTCATCAAAGTCACATGGAGAACGAGGGAAAGGAGAGAGAGAGAGAGAGAGAGCGTGATAGCCACGAGTCTTCTTCCCTCTGCAGGAGAATGGGAGATGATCCAGATAAAGCAGACGATCAGATTAAGACTCAGGATGTTATTGATTAGAGTGGTTTTCAGCCACGTGAGCGTCCCCAGGTGACCGGACCGGTCTAATCAGATCTCAGGTGAAGGAGATAATCTCACTGCTTCAAGGTCACACAACTTCTACTCAACCTTCAAGTGGAGCTTACTTTCTTTTAACACACACACATGCAGAGGCGCAAAGTTTTCAGCCTTCCTTAAGACCACCAGTCCTGTGTGTGTGTGTGTGTGTGTGTGTGAGTGTCAGCTTCAGCTTTTCTGGCTCTTTATGGTCATCCAGGTTTCCTTCCTTTTCCTGAAAAAATGAAACGTGTGAGTGTGTGTGTGTGTGTGTGTGACTTAGGAGGAGACACCCAGAAAGAACCAGCAATGCTGGAGTTGTGAGGCAGCAATGTTACACACACACGCGCACACACACACACACACACACACACACATTTCCACTCGCTAATCGGTTTAATCAGGAAACATAAAACTCCTCCACATCACACAAGTCAGATCTGGACGAGCTGTGAATCTCCAGTGTGTGTGTGTGTGTGTGTGTGTGTGAGAGACGACCTATTGATAGAATTAACATGTGGAAATGGCTAACCGATGTGCCTCAAGTGTTTCCCATTTCCTAGTAGAAGCGTTTGTCGAGGATTAAAAATACTACGTTTCCTCCAGAGCATCAAGACGGCTCCAATGTCCACACCGTGTCTTTCCTTCCACCAGAGGCTATTTTGCACAGTGTGTGTGTGTGTGTGTGTGTGTGTGTGTCTAAGCGAGTCCATGATGGCCTAATTGGTTTAGCAGGCAGGGAGGCCAAAGGGCAGCGCAGCGTAGCCGATTCAACACAAACCTGATGTGAGGAGAAAAAGAGAGATCATGTGAAAGTCTCTCTCTCTCTTTCTCTCACTCTCTCTCTCTCTCACTCTTGCTGTCTCTCTCTCTTCATTTGTCTCTCTCTCTCTATTGCTGTCTCTCTCTCTCTCTCTCTCTCTCTCAGGCCCTCATGTCCCTGAACATGTTCTCTTCAATCTACTGTGCAGGTTGCAGATTTATCGTCTTGTTTATTTCTCTCCTTTTCGCTTTTTTCCGTCTCACATCTGGCGTCACTCTGGATCTCGGTACTGAGCGAGTCGATGGTCGAGGTTTTCCGGACGCAGCCTCTCGCTCTGACGTCTCACGTCTCGAATACCTTCATCTGCAGTGATTATTTCACGTATTATTCACCTGGAGGCCATTTTCACATCACCACGTGTGGAAATGCACCTTCCTGTTGTTTCTCTATACAGTATGTGATTGCATTATTATTCATGTCATCAAGTGATAAACCTATCCAGTCTTCGTCAGGCTTCATCTCAACACTTTTTGTCTTTTTCGCTCTTCATTTACTTTTGTATTTCATACAAAATCCCTAAGAAAATGTACACAGACCTGAAACTGTATCTGAAGTGTGAATATTGTACGAATGAAACCATTTGGGGAAAAAAATACCCTTTACTTTCTTAGCTGTTAGTAGAAATGTGAGTTCATCTCTCACGTCTTTCACTGTGTTTCTATTTTATTCTCATTTTTTAAGTGAAAGAGCTCTGAGGATTTCTGATCTGTTGTATAAAGCGCAGTGTAATTTGGTGGAAAAACAAGAAGGCACGTTCGTGATCGGTCGCTCGGCCGGATCTCTCTCCGCTCGTTATTATTCATGAGCAGGGGATTGTGGGATGCCTGGAGGGCGGGATTAACTTCTCCCTCGGCGCTTGTTGAGCCTCGGGGTGATGAGCCGGTGGCTGACGTCCCGGCCGACGCCCGTGTCCCGTCTCTCTCAGCCTGGGAGTCTGCGCTGTCCTGCTGCTCTTTAACTCTTAATAAAGCTCTTGCAGAATTTCAGGGTGAGGTTTCAGTGTGTGTGTGTGTGTGTGTGTGTGTGTGTGTGTGTGTGTGTGTGTGTGTGTGTGTGGTGAAGGAGGAATCTCCAGGATAAACAGGATTGAACCAATCTTTGCACAACACTTAAACAGTTTGATCTTCAGCAGCATCTCTGAGAACCAGGAGGTTTGTTCTGGTTCTTGATGAAGTTCTCGATGAGATATCTTTCTTCATCCTTTGTTCTTTGCATTGTTCCTCCGTGTCTCCGCACAGGTGATGAGCATCCTGAGCAACCCCAACGGCGTGCCGTCTCAGCCGCAGCACGACTTCTCCATCTCGCCGCTCCACAGCAGCCTGGACGCCTCCGGCTCCATCTCGGCCAGCTGCAGCCAGCGCTCGGACCCCATCAAGAGCGTGGAGAGCCTGGCCTCGTCCCAATCCTACTGCCCTCCCACTTACAGCGCCACCAGCTACAGCGTGGACCCCGTGACAGCCGGATACCAGTACAGCCAGTACGGCCAGAGTGAGTACCGCCCCCTGACCCCGCCCACACCATCTGACCAGCTGTTTTATTACCTTATCATTTCTATAGCAACAGGTTCCTGTGAGGCAGTAATGTTATACACACACACACACATCAGTGAGTGACAGCACACATTCGTGCTTTGAGAGAGGAAAAATAAACAGGCTGGTGAAGGAACGAGTGTCAGACGTTCTATGTTGTTAAACAGATAAAAAATAAAAAGTGTTCTTTAAAAAAGTGTGTGTGTCCTAAGAGGAATTTAGTAACTCTTCTTCCTCAAATGGTTGATGAGTTTCCCCTGACAGCACCACACAGCGTGATTTATTTCCACCTTTCTCCTGGACCTCAGTAATAGTGATAGAACTTGTCATCTAGAACGTTCCGGTTCCTCCAATAAGCTGGAGCCGGAGTGGAATCACCTCGACTCTCAAGCACCGGGTAATTATTTGTTTAGCGGTGGTGGAAGTGGTGAAGGTGTCGATCGATGACCGTGTCTCTTTCCCTCCCTGACCCCTGTGGCCAGAAGAACACACACATGCTCCTGATAAAGACCCTGTTCATGTCCCGGGGCTCGGCGGTTAGTCACACCTCGCTCCGCTCGCCTGGGAAACGGCATCGGGCTGCTTCAAAGCCCAGCGAGTTCCCTCAGGGGGTTCAGTGTCCTCTTAGCTACCTCTCTCACCTTCACACACACACACACACACACACTCGCTGCAGGCCAGGAAAGGACTGATTGATTGAATTAACATAATCAGTGGCTGATGTTGTCAGCGAGGCCAAACTGCAGCACTTCTGCTCACTGCCTTGGCGTGTGGGGTGGAAAGTGTGTGTGTGTGTGTGTGTGTGTGGTGTGCTGGATCGATAGGAAGGTGCAGGATCTGTGGGAGGCGAGCTGAGTGTCAGGTTAATTATCAGAGAGATTGAGCGACGTGAGCCGCTTAATGATGGCAGAATGAATGGGAGAGCTTTGATGAGGAGTGTGTGAGCCATGAAATCCGAGATGCCAAGAAGTAATAAAGAGTGGCACACACACACACACACACACACACACCAGTGAGTGACAGTGTGAGTTCGTGCTTCAGCTCTGCCAGTGTTTTGATGCCAGCAGACAGAGGAATTATGATTGATTGTTGGGGAAAATGCCAATCTCTGATTGGTCGTCTGTAATCATGCTTATCTCTGATTGGTTGTTCACCAAATCTAATCTAGAGACAGTATGTTAGCAACACCAGTGTGAAGGAAGCCTATATCTGTGCATCTAGGAACCTGAGATTCTGATAGGCCGGTGTTTTTCCTCTAATCCCCTGACCTGCAATTGATTGGATCTTGTTAATGAAAAGGGCGGGATTTACTGTGTAATACGGTGCTATCTTTGTTCTATGTAGGATACTGGTGAGTAAAATTGGAAAAATGACGCAACTAACGTGTGTGTGTGTGTGTGTGTGTGTGTGTGTGTGTGATTTTCTAGGTGCAGTGGACTACCTGGCTAAAAACGTGAGTCTGTCCACTCAGAGGAGGATGAAGCTGGGAGATCATTCAGCAGTACTCGGGCTGCTGCAGGTGGAGACGGGACAGGCCTACTGATCATCACGCACACACACACACACACACACACACACACACTACAATTCCATAACATGTGTGTGTGTACAGCCTGAAGTCCTGGTGTTTAAGCGAGAACTCCTGTATTCCTGACTCCTGTATATATGAAGTCCAACCTCATTAAAAATTGTTCATGTTTTTTTATTAGTATTCTTCTTCTTCTTCTTCTTCTTCTTCTTCTTCTGATGATGATGATGATGATGATTCTCCTCTTCCTTGTTGTTGTAATTATGATTAATGCCTTTGTTTTTGCTCTGAAACACAAGACCGACCAGATCTCATGCAAAACTCCCTCGAATTACTTCAAACATCATATTATTATTAATAATAATAATAATAATAATAATAATAATAATAATAATAATAATAATAAGTTGTAATAGTTACAGTGCTAATCCCTTCATTCCTTTGTTCTCTCAGACATTGTGTTTGTCAGTAACGTTTCTTACCTGTCCCTTACTTCATAAAGGTAAAACACAGTGTGATTCACCGCCGTTACGTTTCTCCCCAAGACGCTGACCATCCTGAACCACCCGAGCTTCCTCCATTCCCGAAAAGCCTCTTCTCTTCTCTTCTCTTCTCTTCTCTTCTCTTCTCTTCTCTCCTCTCCTCTCCTCTCCTCTCCTCTCCTCTCCCCTCCCCTCCCCTCCCCTCCCCTCCCCTCCCCTCCCCTCCCCTCTCTCATCTCTCCTCTCCCCTCCCCTCTCCCCTCTCTCATCTCTCCTCTCCTCTCTCTCCTCTCCTCTCCTCTCCTCTCCTCTCCTCTCCTCTCCTCTCCTCTCCTCTCCTCTCTTCTCTTCTCTTCTCTTCTCTTCTCTTCTCTTCTCTTCTCTCCTCTCCTCTCCTCTCCTCTCCTCTCCCCTCCCCTCCCCTCCCCTCCTCTCCCCTCCTCTCCTCTCCTCCTCTTTTCCGGTCCGATCCCCTGCTGTTCCTCCGTCCTTCTCCGTACCCTTTCCAGATTCCTGTGTATTTTGTTCCTTTTCCTGAAGGAAGCTGTACAGTAGACCAGATCCCTCAGAGTGTACTGTTTCTTTATAAAGACTTATGTTTTATATTAAACCCAAGAAGAAAAAAAAGAAAAGAAAGAGATGATGTTTGATAGTAAATAATACAAGGGAATTTTTTTGTTTGTTTTTACATTTGCTTCACCTTTTATGTATCATTTTACAAAATAGAGTACAGTGTGATTTCTCTATCTCTCTCTCTCTCTCTCTCTCTGCTTTTATCTTTTGTTTCTATGGAGAAAAAAAATTATAATTAAAAAATTAAAAAGCGCATTCCATAAATTTCCCAAAAAAATGGTGAAATATATCCAGTATATTGAATATTTAACTTTTTCTGACACACGAACTGACATGATGATGCTGATGATGATGGTGTGAAAGATTTGGTTTGTTTATTTGTTTGTTTGTTTGTTTATTTGTTGGCTTGTTGTTGAATATATCCCTTCTGAAAAACCCAGCCCTGCTGCGGCGCTGAAGAACTCGTCATGAAGCCTGGACAAATCCCGACGCTGAGAGTAGTTGTTGGTTGTTGACCGTTTAGATGATTCCTTCCTTATGCCCCTGATTGTGTACATTTATTATTATTATTTTTTTATATAAATAAACAAAGACTCTTAGACACCTAGAGCATCCGTGGCTAACGTGCGCTAATCGACATTTGGATATTAAAAGTGTATGGATTTCCTCCTGAACCCCCCAAACTGAACACTTAGGGTTTTTTGTGTTGATGCTTTTTTTCTTCCATTTCTGTTTAGCGTGAGTGTGTGTGTGTGTGTGTGTGTGTGTGTGTGTGTACATTCTCATGGTATAATTTATTCTGCCGTATGATGTAGTAGATTAGTGTAAAACTGTGTATTTGGTATTTACTACTTTGCTGTCTTTCCTGTAACACTGGCGTAAATGTTACTGATTAAAGATCTAAAACTGGACAAAACCCCGGACTTCTCATTGACTTTATTACATTTTTTATTATTAGAATTATTTTAAAATCATGTTTTTAAACACAAATACAAACCCTTCATTAAGTCTGAAAATCATGCCCTGGTGTTTACACTGGTGATGAGTGAGATATTTACGCTAACAAAACAGATCAGCCATTTCTACAGAGATTTATAGATTATACTTATATATATATTTATAAGTTAATGAGTTAAAGTTCAGTTGAGGGGAGAGGGGAGGGGAGAGGAGAGGAGGGGAGAAGGAAAGAGAAGAGAAGAGAAAAGAATAGAGGAGAAGAGAAGAGAAAGGAGGAGAAGAGGAATTAAGCTGGATACCAAATGATGTGCTGCACAATACACACTTACACTGTGTACTCCAGTGGCTAGTGTAGGAACTAAGTGTGGAGAACCCTAACGAGAACACTGAGTGTGGAGAACCCTAATGGGAACCATAAGTGTGAAGTACCCTAACAAGAACACTGAGTGTGGAGAACACTGAGTTAGAAGAAGCCTGAGCGAGGAGAACCCTAAGTGAGTTCTTCATGTTAAACACACGTGATTCACATCATCAGCCTTCAGGAGTGAGTCTGAGATTCACGTGTGAGATCAGACGTGTCAGAAAAAATGAATTAGGAATTAAGCTGTGTCCCAAATGAGGTACTGCACACTACACTCCTGCGGCGGCGTCTGACGTTCCTGCACTAGCCGCTGGAGTACACAGTGTAGTGTAGGAGTGTAGTGTACTCCAGCAGGAACGTGAGACGGGCCGCGTCGCCTCTGATGGAACACTAACGCCTTTTAATAACAGGAAGTAGAAGCTGTTTCCCAGTTGATGGAGAATGACGTCAGACGCACGTAACGCGACGCCGCTAGCTTTAGCATATGAACACACTGATTTCTTTAGATGTTATATAATCACACACATCACCTGGACGCTTAGAAGATGTTAGCCATTTTAGCGTGTTGTTGGCCATCTTAAAATGTTTTCTCATCCAGCTGTGCTCTACTACACGAGCAGAGCTGCGAGCAAGAAGTGTCCAACACTCACACCTCATCTGTCCAGTGCATCATCCAGGTTCTTCTTCTTCAGAGTGAACACACGACTCACACGATTTCTACTGCAAAGAAGAAATCTTTCAGAAGAGTGAGTGTGTATGTTATAAACGGTTTGTGAGAGGTTAGTGAGAACCATGAGTGTGGAGAACCTTGAGTTTGGAGAACCCTAACAAGAACCATGAGTGTGGAGAATCCTGAGTGTGGAGAACCTTATGTGTCTGTGTGTGTATATACATATGTGTGTGTCTGTGTGTTTGTATGTGTTTTTGTATATGTGTGTGTGTGTGTGTGTTTGTCCCAGACACTCTTGGTTTTCTCTCCTGGTGTGCTGGTTCTGGTTCTCTCTCTGTCCCTCGTCCTCGGTTCTTCTCCTCTCCGGTGTTTCCCGGTCCCGCTCTCGGAGGCTGCGTCCCAATCCAGCGTGCACCTCGGCTCTGTGGCTCGCTCCTCTCCTGTGCTTTGATGCTGTAATTGATTGACCACAGGACGACAGATCAACAGAACCCGCGAGAGCCGATTCCTCTCGCTTCTTCTGGAAAGGTTCTGATAAAAAAAAACTCTATATGATGTCCCTCACTGAGACCCGGAGCTGTGGAACGTGCTGAGGAGCCACGGTGGCTTAACGCCGGGCCCCTTACCCCATCGCCACGGCTACTGTCCTTCCACTAATGGGCTTGTTTAGATCCCAGGGATGGAAATGAAACTCCTGGATGTGTGTGTGAAAGAGAGAGAGTGTGTGTGTGTGTCTCCTGGGATTCACACAGGCCTGGAGAGTGTGAGGTGAGAAAGCAGGACCTCGATTTGGATCTAATTGAGAAGAAGAAAATAAAGCAGAATTGATGAAGGACAGGCATGGAGAAGGAGCTGCTGCTGCGCTCGGAGCTCAGAGAGAACTTTAATGGAGTTCAATAAAGTGTTTATTTGGGAGAAGATCCCTGGAACTTCTGCAGAGAAAAGCCAGGTGTGAAGGAGCAGCACTTTATATATTTATATAGATTTATAAACAGAGTGAAGAAAGTTCCTCAGAAGTGTTTCCGCTTTTTTCGGCAGAATGTGAACGAACTTTCTAATACGTTATCGTTTCTATAGCAACGACTCATTTACAGGAGCATGGAGAGTGGACGCATGACTGATATTCCAATGAACATTTTTATTTGTCACATACACAACTGGACCGTCCTTTTCAGCAAAAAAATAGAATAAAAAAAGAATTAGAAATATTTGTAGAAGCAAAGGAAATATACACTAATCAGCCATAACATTATGACCACCTGCCTAATATTGTGTTGGTGCCTCTTTTGCTGCCAAAACAGCCCTGACCCATTGAGGCATGGACTCCACTAGATCCCTGAAGGTGTGCTGTGGGATCTGACACCAAGATGTTAGCAGCAGAAGAAGGTGGGGCCTCCATGGATTGGACTTGTTTGTCCAGCACATCCCTCAGATACTGGATCGGATTGAGGTCTGGGGAATTTGGAGGTCAGGTCAACACCTCAAACTGGTTGTTGTGGTCATCAAACCATTCCTGAACCATTTTTTCTTTGTGACACGGCGCATTCTCCTGCTGAAAGAGGCCACAGCCATCAGGGAACACTGTTTCCATGAAAGGGTGTACATGGTCTGGAACAATGTTTAGGTAGGTGGTACATGTCAAAGGAACATCCACATGGATGGCAGGACCCAAGGTTTCCCAGCAGAACATTGCCCAAAGCATGACCCTGCCTCCGCCGGCTCGCCTTCTTCCCATAGTGCACCCTGGTGCCATGTGTTCCCCAGGTAAGAGACGCACACGCACCCGGCCATCCACGTGATGTAAAAGAAAACGTGATTCATCAGACCAGGCCACCTTCTTCCATTGCTCCGTGGTCAAGTTCTGATGCTCACCCACTGTTGGCGCTTTCAGTGGTGCACAGGGGTCAGCATGGGCACCCTGACCGGTCTGTGGCTATGCGGCCCCATACACAACAAACTGTGATGCACTGTGTATTCTGACCCCTTTCTATCAGAACCAGCATTAACTTCTTCTGTAATTTGAGCAACAGTAGCTCGTCTGTTGGATCGGATCACACGGGCCAGCCTTCTCTCTCCACGTGCATCAGTGTGGTATAAGAGGAATAAAGTGTGTGTGTGTGTGTTAGAGTCTCTCCTCTCCTCCTCTACATCACATGTTCCTGTAACAGCAGGAGGCAGAGGTGTGAGTGTTTCCTTCTTTACATAAAGGAGCTTAAGGCATGTGGAGAATCTCAAAGCGCAATCCCGCCGCATTAGCATTGTTCTTCAGCGAGGCTTATGTGTTTTAAGTGAAGACTCCGCTGCTTCCAGCCCTAACGGTCGTCACGGTGATAGCACTTACGGCTGGCTGTAATTCCCTAAATCCTGTCATTATTCCAGGATATATGACGGACCTGCGCCACTCCGAGGCCCGAGTAAGCCGGGATTCACTCCGGAGTCTGGCTACAGCTGAAGGAGTTTCTGTTCCTGCTGAATACTGAAGTGTGGATCGGAGCAGAGGAGGAAGGAATTCTGGGATTAGGATCTTCACAGGTTCTAGGTCCTG